>NW_003303619.1:191797-217266 GCF_000142945.1 Phytophthora infestans T30-4
TCAAGCCGTTGCCATCTTTTTGATTGTGAGGTGGAGGCTCGTCACGGGCTAGTGGCTAAAGGCGTGGTGCTCTACCTGCTTAGGTATCTCGGCTAAGTAAGATGTGGTTACGCTGTGGGCGTTATGGTAAACGTGCATGATGAATTCGCTAGATATGCGTTCCTGTTGCTAATTCTTAACTTCTAAAACGTCTTAAGTGTAGCCAGGAGCGAAATCGCGAATGGCTGCAGACTGGAGGCGTTTTTGGTGGCGCTTGATTCTGTCGTTTAGGTCTCCCTTGCTATGAAGAGCCTGCAAGTGCTTAAGGACGGCGCTCGACCCACGCGAGCTGATCTTCTTCTCGCCACTTAGGAAGGTAAGTACGGCTTCCTCTGCTTTCTTGCCCACCTCAAGAGCACAGTCACGATAGTCGTCAGCATCTGGGTCAAGAACAAAGCCGTCTTCAAGAAAAATCTTCATGAAGGCTACCAGCATCTTCGCTCTCGACCGCTTTTGTTTTGGCGCCAGTGTATACCAGCGTGGATCTTGAGCGTACCACGCAAACCAGGTAGCGTGAAGGTGAGTTGGAGATCCCCTGCGTTGTTTCTTGCTTAGCGTGCTAACGTCATCTGTGCCTTCCTCTGGACAGCTTCGTTTTCTTGGTGTAGGCTCGCTGTTCTTCTGATGTGCTCCATAAAGTGCTTAATCACAGCCGCTTGGTGGTCGATGGCCTTCTGGCTCTCGCTTGATTCTCTTGGCTGTTCGTCGTTGTTGTGGCTGCTGCATTACCTGTCTTGGTGTCTTCGCAGGTAGTGGATGGGGTTGCCAGGTGCGAGGACCATGCGAGCAGCTCGGCTGGTGAGCATCCAGCGTGATCAACAGTCGCTTTGATGCGCGTCACAGCTGGACTTGTGGGGTTCAGGTCTTTGAGTAGCAGGAAGTGACGGAAGATGCGTGCGGTGAGGACATCCATTACCTTCTTGTTGATGTTTAGGCTGTCGGTCTTGAGCTCAAAGCAGGTAGCAAACAGGACACGCTGCACCCGATCCATCGCTTCACGCGTCGGCGTGTCAAAGCTAGTCAAGTCTTGCAGCGGCACCGCGGTTCTGGGTTTGTATCCGCTGAGTACTTTCTCTATCCTGTGGTCTTCTTTGCTTGTATTGAAAATGTAATTGAACCCTTGTTCGTTGTGCTTAGATTCCAGGAGCCTCTGTCAAAGATCTAGCGTGTAGTCATCTCGTCGCAGCCGTTTGCGTGCTGAGCGCCTCCTCTTCGAAACGAGTGGGATGTCAAGGCGACATCCACACCAGCAGCAGACGCTACACGGTCTAGCACCCGGTTAACGTGCGCGTATACTGTAGGGGCTGTGGCTACGCGCGGCGGAGCTACTGGAGCGGCAAGACCAGCTGTGACTTGCGGAGCGTTGAGCAGCTCGATCAGCGGGACGTCGGGAAAAAGCGTGGAGCTTGCCTGCTTGTTCTGGGAGGTTGCTGACGAGGGCTGGGCCTGGGGCGGCTTGGAGGACCAAGGCGAGCGCAATGGAGAGCAAGGGGCACGTAGACAATTCCGTATCAGGAAAGAGCGACAGCCCCTGCTCCTTAGACGTCTTCACGCGAACCAAGCGCAGGAAGAAGACGTCGCCTGCGTCCACTGACATGTTGTGTTTGTGGACCATGGCTAGGTCAGACGCGCGACCGAACAAGTACCAGAGAAGACATTGTAAAGTTGCATCTTGATAGTCACTTTCTGAGCTAGCATAAGTGTACAAATACAACATCATTTCTTTTCAAATCATTTTTCGTACAAGGTGGTGCTTTCGCTACGAGCCCACCACCATCTCGCTTCAGACAGAAGCTGTCTAGTGTCTTTCCCATTTTCAGCAACCGGGCTTCCAATGAAGCTCGGTGCTTAGGGAACTGATCGAGCAGCCAAAGCTTGGCTTGCCGATAGTACTACATGGCTGTGTTGCGAGCTATTGGCTTACCTTTCTTTCCTTCCTTAAATGCAAGATACATACCAAATTTATCCCTCACACACACGAACATTTTTCCGCTCTCGTCACTATCAATGCACTTCCTTATGTATTCCTGTTCAACTTCCTCTTCTTTGAGGAATTTGACGAACGCACCGATGGCTGTTGCCTTAGCCCGCAAGGTGTTACCAGGCTGTAGTTCGTCTAAGCCCATGTCACTGGTCCACTGGTCCGATAAAAGCAAAATATGCAAGTGATATGTCAATGACTTAGAGTTTGGATACGCATACACATATTTTGCGTATCAATCGGACGTGATACGTCCGATCGGCTGGCGTGGAGGACTCACCTACCCCTATTCAATTTGATTGGTTAAATAGCATTATCATCTTGAAAGCTATTGGTTAGTACCACAGCAAAATTTTCTCATTGGCTGTAAGATACCAATACAAAATTTAAGTGAGGTCCGATAAAACTTCATGTTCTACCATACCAAATTTATCGGACCGGATGACCTTATCGGACCTGTACCTAATGGATGGTACATCTGAACAATAGCCCTCAAAACAAATATATATAATCAAAAGTTTAGATGCTGTGGGCCAGACACTAAACTTATTTCTTTACAGCAGGGCAAGAGGAAGGTGCTGTGGGGACGACGGCGGCAGCGACACGTGCGGCAGGAGGGTGGCGGCGACGACAAGAGGGACGGCAGCAAGGCAAGGAAGGATAGCAAGGACGGAAGGAGCAAAGAGGACATCAGCAGCGGGCGGAGCGTCAAGGGCTGTGGTGGCTTGCCCGGCAGGCTGCCCGTTGAATGCGTGCCTGCAGGTGGCGCTCCGAAGGGCGGACTCCGGCTGGACCGTCGAGCCATCTACCACCAGCAGTGAGTATGCCGTATTTAGACCCCGTGCAGATCCCGCAAGAGCTATTGCCCCACCCGGCAGGGCTAAAAGCATGCTGCCGGCTTGTAGCCCGCTGGCGACGCACGAAGTCCAGATGTCTGTCCCAGCAGCTGACCGTGTCGATGTAGAGCTCGATGCTTAGATAAAGTAAAATAGAACCGAGTAATTAACGCAAATTATAAATGTCTCTTTAATATCGGGCACAATAATAATTATTCGCAATGCACCACCTCACGGAAGCTGCTGGAAGTGTAGTTAATGCATCTCCTCATCGCAGAGGCTATTGATGGCATGCATCCTGTCGTCATTTTAACGCTTTCTAGAAATGGCTAATGTATTAATACTAAAATTTTAAAAGCGCTTCTGGAGTCGTTTGAACTGAAATGATTACGCCGGTCCGCTAAAATGGAAATATGCGTGTGATACGCTGGCATCTTAGTATTTGTAAGGGGAGATACATATTTTCGGTGCCCTTCGGACCTGATACGTCCGATGTGATGTTTAGATGACCAACCTAGCCCTTAATGCATTTATTGACCAGCACTGACATATTACTTGGATATGATATATTATCCAAAACAAAATAGTATATGATTGGCCATTAGTGATGATACTAAACTTAAGAGAGTGATAATACTAAACTTGAGAGAGTGATGATATTCTTCCATAAGAAGAAAAGAAGCGCTCTCTCGCTATTGTCATCTCAAGAAGTCACGATGCCAAGTTTTCTCTCTCGCATAAATGGGTCAAGTCTTGGTAAAATTAACATCGACAGCTGAATATAAGGGATGAAATCGTGTGCTGATTCCGCAATCCAGTCCGGTTTTCCTAATTCTCAATGGTTTTAGCGCTATTCAAGCTTAAACAGATCTAACGCGTAATGCCTCTGGCGAATAGGGTTCCTTTTTTAACGTGCTCTTATTGGTCTAGACGGACTTTTCATCCGATCTTCTCTGCATGAGCAATCACCGGCTGGAATTTCTTAGTACATAAGAATATCTAACGAAATTTGTAATTTATTTAAAAACGCATCTTGAATCATGTCAAAACTTTAATACCTTTTTCTGGCTAATATATTAGTCTTTTGACGAGGATTTTGGGCCTTCAAATTAGCCGTCTCTTAGCGCTAATAACACCAAAACCAGTGATAATTAGGAGAAACGGACTGGAGTTTAAGAATTAGTACATGATCTTAACTCGTATTAATATGTCTAACTGTCGATATGGGTTTTACGATACTCGGGATCATGATTTCTTGAGATGACAATAAGACAAGGAGTCATACACCTGACCCAGCTGTTCCCCCAACATCTTGCTAGACATACGATGGACACCTGGAAGTGAACAAGGGCGTGCAGGAAGCGTACAATAAGGCGCTCAAGGCTGACTCGGAGAATATCTTCAAAGGCGAGATGGATGAAGTTGACGCTGATCAGACTAGATCTGAGGCACCGAAAGGTCTTGGGAAACAGGAAGGCGTGTCGAAGAGAACCCCCAACCCAGTAGCTCGGGCCTTTTGCAAGCGATATTAAGTTTAAGACTGAGTGATGAGGTCGGTGCGTACCATGGAGCGCTTGATGTGCCATGGGCAGAGTGTTTCTGTGGTTGGCTGGTGTAAGGTCCACATTTGCGCGGACGCAAATTGGACGCTGGATTTGCTTTATTTTGCGCGCGTCGTATTTCTTGTATTTGCGTCAATTTTGGGATACTTCCATTGTGCTAAAATCTTAGATCAAGAACCTCGATAAACCTTAATCATCTGTTTGCTTTTTTTCTTCTTAAAAGTGATATGTTTTGTTATTCACACAAACCGCGACATCCTGCTATATGAAACACTACCAGTACTTTTGTTATCCTTTTGGTAGCGATATGCCCTTTACAGGCATGAAGCGGTACACATATTGTGCATTTCAAAATGCTTTGGCCTTTTCACTTAGCCTGATGCTTGATTTATAATAAATATAGGTCGTTTTATTAAATCGAGGTCTACAAATCGATCTAGCTAGACTGGGTGATAAATCGAGCTACGGCAGTCAAATCGACCGCTCAAGATCGATCGACCACCAAATCCACATCGATATCTTTTAAATCGACCCTTTTGAAATGCAACTCGATCACAGATAAAACAAATCGATGCCTGCCTCTTTCCATCTCAATTTAAGCAGGGTTTTATGCTCCGACCATGCTAAATTTAGGCTATAAAACGGATGGACATTCCATCTGCAAAGCACAGTATATGTTCGAGGAAATACCATCGGTCAGTAGAAAACTACTGATCTGTCCCCAACGCGGCGCAGAAAAGACGGCAATCAGTAGAAAATGATAAAGTTCGATCCGTATCATAGCTACATTTCTGCTGCCTTCAGCAAAACCGCTTTTGCTAAGCGTACCATGCCTCGAAAGCCGCCTCCGAATTATGGGAGTTCTCCCTTCGTGGTAGATCTTTCTGACATCGCTACAGCTATAATCATGGGTGTTTTGAGGGAGGACGCAAAAGTTGATACCTCAGACCGCTCCAGCCAAAAGTATGGGGGAGTATACGTGACGCGAACCAATATTGCAGACACTGAGTTTCCAACACAAATAAGGAAACTAACGACACAAACAATTGCAATCGTTGACTGCTGATTAATAATTAGGGTATTTCTTTCCAATAGATTATCTTACTGATCCTCACTCTCAATAAATATCAGCAGCAAACGGACTAGGGAGTCAATCTCTGTGAGTAGATAGAACTCTACTAACGTACCCTAAGAGTAACCAGTTGGATACGTCGTGTACCCAGCTACTTCAACGTCAACATGGTTTTTCGGTGTACTTTTGTTTAGCTGCTCAAAACGCCTTTATTTATATGGTTGTTTTTGTGGAGTGCACTTCGGTGGCATTCGCCATTTTGGTCGATGCCTCCACTCAACCCCCGACAGCGTCACGCCCGAACGATCCAGCGCCGTCTGGACGGCTCCTTCTGGCAGCTTCGTCTAAGCAGAGAAGTTAGCATACCGAACGAAGTAGACCGAGAGCTGGACGCCGAGCGTGCATCGTCCATAGGTGGTGGGTTACGTGACGTTGTCAGTAGAGGAGGAGGTCTTTTTGCAAATGAGCGCCGAGCTCGTAGAGGAGACAATGCTAAGCTCTTCGAGGTAGAAAGAATATTCGCCAAACGGTGGGTCAATAACTTCGTATACTACCTTATTCAATGGGTGGGGTACACAGAGTTGACGCGGGAGCCAAGTGCCAACGTGCCAGCGCGCCTAAAGATGGTGCTCGAACACGAGTCAGTTAATTTCGTCTGGGTCTATCAATCTACGCGGGGAAGACGAACCCAGCGTCGCGAGCAGCTAACTCGCCGGAGTCGGAGACTGATAGACCAAACGAGGCAAATGCGAACTTAACACCAAACGAGGCAGGACTATGAGAAAATGCAAATGCGAGCTTAACAGCACTCCAGTAGCTGTGAAATCATTAGTTGTGCAGGCAGCGCCGCGTTGGGGACAGATCAGTAGTTTTCTACTGACCGATGGTATTTCCTCTATATGTACTGCATTCGTCTGTCGAGATTACTATTCGCAAATCTATTTTCCAGATCTCAATAAAATGGTACTAATTTGCTAAGTGAGTAATACTCACATGCCTAGATAACCTAATTTCTGCATGAATTAACCATTCGTAGAAGCTCGCTTGGACATACCGGCAATTTATTTGACTTCATTTTTTCAAGAGTAGAAAAAATCGGCAGCCAAAATATAGATCGCTTCTCTATTTGGACAGCGCTCGTCCTCATTTTGCCATTTTAAGACCTGCACTAGCACCACACTCAGTTGTGTCTAAGTATGCAGCATTGTTTTATCTTGTAAGAAAGCTCTTTGAAAATTCATTTGATTGCACTCAAAATTGGTTGGGTGACAAACACTGTATCTGACCACCTTTTTTGTGAAATCACACTAATTTATTTTAACCAACCTATCTAATTTCATATACCCCCTCTGATAGGTTTTACCTGAGGCAAGTTCGCCAATTACCGGCTCAGGCTGAGGCCCTGCGACGAGCGTGGCAATATGCTCACGCGGATGTGCTAAATCATAGCTTCACATACAGAGGGCGCCGAGATCCAGGCTTATGGCGAGAGCACGTAATGGCTAAGAAAACATGAACGGAAGGTCCAACTTGTGCCGCGTAAACTATGAGGGCCCTCGCCACCATGCCCACGGCCTGGACATGGGGTCCTGCAGTAGTGCTAGTACCTCACGAGCCAGGAGACTATGATCTTCTTCTCTTCCAGCGCTTCCGTATTGCGAGCATGTGTGTGTACTGAAAAGACCGCTACACTACACTGTAGTACAGCGTCGATACAGCTTCGAAAAGGTGCTGAATCCTGCTATCACATGCAGAGTGTAGGCGCTCTCTGTTGGTCCTTATACCCCTCCCCCCAACGACACTGTGGTGTTTCCGAGCGCAGATCGCCGTCGTAGGCCATTTCGATCCTTTCTTAAATAAACTGTCGCTGTCCAAAAGAAATTGGTGCTGCGCCCTATTTCTTTTTGCTGCTTTTAAAAGTCACCTCGATTTTCATAGGGGAAGAAATAGGTAAGAAAAAAATGATCGATTTTCTCTTTGGACAAGGCTCTAAGCAAATATTATAGAAATCAATATTAGTAATAATACTCTATACGAGACGGCTCGTGGAAAGCGTTTACAATACAATACCAGTCAGAAAAAAATATAAATAATCTTTATGCAACCGGATGCACGTGCAGTGCCATTCGTTGAGACTAGCTCTGAGCATCCTCAGCGTTTATCGCTGGTACATCGCTTTTTCTATAAACAGCGTGGCTGCATTCCTGTAAACTTAAAAATATATGTATTAAAAATATTTTTGTGAACGAAACGAGTTTGTACAACACGTAGGGCTCTTTTTTTCACTCCCGAGTAGTTGTTGAGGCGGGGGGGGGGACTCCATTCCATCATTCGAAAAAAAATCGTTCCTGGGCTATTAATAATACCGACAGGAATCGTGGCACTGTGCCGGTTCGTAAGCCGTCACAGGATCCTGTTCCATATAGTTGTAGAGGCTTTCTGTTTGCCTTCAAAGATTTGCAGCATAGATGCATAAGAGCGTATCCGCTTTAACGGGGTATAAGGAGATAGTACTACCTCCGCTCGGAAAAAGATAACCATTTCAAATTATATTACAACCCACCCAACAAAATACCCTCTCTATGCCGATCATTTTTTGGATTTCGAATCTCCCGCGCTTTCCCGACCAGACTGGCTCCCGCTCCCAGCTTTCATTTTGAAAGCTGGCATCTGGGGCAGACAGTGAGCGCCAGGCCGTCTGGGAGACCTTACTGCTTCGCAGCGTGGGAGAAGTGGTCAAACATGGAGAGATCGTTCGGGTTGCAGCGTACTTCCGTGTGGGCCGCCAAGTTGTCGAACGAATTTGGAGGCGTGGAATCAATTCGATGGGAGATCGAGTAGCAGCCGTGGTCAAGTCAAGGAAGAGCGCATGTGGTAGGAAGAAGGTGGATCGAGCTGAGCTGTGCGAGAGAATCGCTGCAGTTCCTGTCAATGAGCGCGAAAACCAGCGTCTGCTTCAGCGCGCGTCCAACATGAGCTGCTACCTGGTTCAGCAGCTGATCAAGAAAGGCTACATACGGCGTGCGCTCAGACAGACCCGTCCATTACTTACACCCACGCACAAGTTTGCGCGCCTCCGGCACAAGGACAAGCAAGTACGTGCTGGCACTCTCCCTAAGTCACTGCCTTGTGACGCTATCTCACTCGCCAATGCTAACGCGTACATGCTGCTTCTTGCAGCGAGCAGCCCCCCACCGCCTACCGCTAAAGTTCCAGAAGCCCCACTGAGCGCCCCTTCAGAATGTGGCGATGTAGTTGCCGTCTTAGATCCGTTTTTGTATCTGTAGTTGCACGGCGGAGCATGAACGCCTGTGCCTTGCTTAGTTTCTCACTGTCAGCTCTCGGTCATAAAGCTAGCTATCCAGCCTCTCACAAATTAATTAACGCTCAAATGAACGAGGCGGAGCGCGGCGCAAAAAAAAAAAATGGTCGAACGGAGGTAGTAAATGTGGGTCCAGATGTACAATGCGTTTTACTGCGAAGTATTCGTTATAAAATTCATATTATAATAGCACACTATCTGTTTGAAAAAATGGTAATGCATGTTCGAACGGTGAGCGCAGGTTGTCATGGTATACTTACCGGTACTTCTGTAGAGCCTCCGTGCCACCCAGTAGGTGGCATGATTTCCCCTGCCACCAGTAAACCATAGAGATGTAGCAAGCCTGAGGTAAATGCACCACGATGGTTCTCAACACGGTACAGCCTTACCAGCATTTACCACCACGCATTTCCGAATATTCGCTCCCTACTTTAGCGCGTTCTCCAGAAAATATCAAAGACGGAAAACAGAACAGAGCAGAACCACGCCTTTGTGCATTCGCAAGCTTGATTAATAGCCGTACGCCCCGGGATTGTTATTGAGTTTCTGCCTTAGCTTCTCAACGCGAGCGGCATCGCGCTTAACCAAGTAACCTCTGAGCTGCTTAAACCCGGGAATGCCTGACAGCTTGGGTAATTTTATCCAGCTAAAGTATTGCTTAAAACTGGGAGTAGTCGCGCCAACTCTTTCTTCGTTCGCTGCATCCAACCCAGTAGATGTCTTGCTGCCTTTGAGATAGCGGTGACCTCCATAGATGGCACCAGGTTTGGCGCTGGCCAACTTTAGAGCCGTACTATCAGCGGTCACGACGGCGCTGCAGCACAGAATGA
This sequence comes from Phytophthora infestans T30-4, assembly GCF_000142945.1. Classification (NCBI taxonomy): domain Eukaryota; phylum Oomycota; class Peronosporomycetes; order Peronosporales; family Peronosporaceae; genus Phytophthora; species Phytophthora infestans. The sequence goes on from NW_003303619.1 coordinate 201,440, forward strand.
GAGCAACGACAGCCAGCGCAGGCAACTGACCGAAACGCATTTCTAGGTTTGAACCAGTGGAGTTCTTGTTGAGGTCTTGCACGTCCAGGAGCCGATTGTAAAATGACGCAAGTTTCTACGCCTCGAAATTAAATTTATACATCAAACATATTTATGTATTTTATAACATAAAAAATACAGGTACATTCTAAAAGAACAGCGACCAGATCAGCCTTCGTGTCGTGAGTGCAGACTTTGCAGAGCATTGCAGTGCACAGTGCACTGTGCACTCAATGGACAGCAGCAAGACATGATCAACATCGAGATGGTGTGAGGCTTGATCTGAGATCAAGCTTGCGATTCGTACGAGATCAATGATCTTGTACGGCGTATGTACTGTCCGTAACTGGAAAGTGAACAACATGTACAACAAATGTTTTCTCCTGCCGAGGGGATAATATTATACCTGCATTTAATCCTGTTTGGAGTGGTACATATCCCAAATACCGATACTACAGTCTGTACCATCTATCCGAAACCGGTAGTCTCATTATTTGCCAAACAAGCCTCCAGATTGAACTTAGTCATGTACAAAATTGACGATTATCTTTCGTAAGGTCCTTACCGACATTCCTATCTCAAAGAGCACACCTACCCAATGAGTGTTAGCCAATGAAACCACAGAAATCCGAGATCAGGATAATCCTTTCTCAAAGGGCACACTTGCAGGAACGCTGATCTACCGGCTCTTCAGATTCTGGGTTACTGGCAAATTATTCATTCACTTGGTGTTTGTAAGCAATTACAGCTACAATCACAAATCTTGATGTTGAAAAGTGGTTTCCTTAGTGAAAACAAGATGAAACTGGATGTCAGCTACTAGCATCCGGCTAGCTACGAGACTTGTATCATGTGAGTGGAGGTACTGTAGCTGCCTTTTCAGCACCACCAAAAACGTGGTGCTATAAAATGTGAGCATCGTGAATGTGTTTTCGTACAGTAGTTGTACAATTCGGAGCCTGAATATTTGGAGATAAACTAACTATTAAAGTACGAGAGAAACTACTACTTGACGCCTTCAGATGTTGTTCTACATGCAGTAGAACTACTGAGTCTAATGCTGTCGATACAAGGTACTGTATATGGTAGAATGAATTTGGTGTACCGGTAAATTGAACTTTAATGTATGTACCTCCTATGTTCCTGTATTTCAAATCACTGCCTCCTCTATTGTCATTTACTTATTAAGGTAGTAATCAGTGCGCCCTTTGAGAAAGGAATTTCGGTAAATAAAAATAATGTTCGTTTGGTGATTTTCGTCCGGTCCAGCAACGACATTTAAATCCGCTTGCGACCCAATTCAGTGGGTTCGTCTCCGACTACGTCCTCGCGGCGTGTTTAGCAGCTCTTAAATGGACATCAGGTCTTTTCTGTGCAAGCGCGACAATCACGGCAAGCTTATCTGTGATGATGCCCTGAGGGCACAAGACTTGAGGACGTTCACAACTATGATACAGTAGTCTTGAAGACCCGTGTGCTTCCAGCAGCTCGCAAACGGTTGTGGGTATTACAAATTACAAGACCCCACGCTCCATGTAAGCATACTCACGCTGAATAGCTTTGCAACCGTGACATCATAGTCCATTGAAAGCAATCTAATAAAATAGGTACTGTAGTAGCCATAAAGGCGATGGTACCCTTGTAATGATATAGCTCCTGATAGTGTTTCCTCTGGATAGTTATAAAAAGAGGCACCCAATCCAAAGAGGATTGTCTGAGCGAATTAATCGTAGGTCCCATCTCGCCTACTTTCTGAGAAACCAGTACCCCAAAAATGTCACGCTTTTCCGGACTACAGCTCTGCACCCTTTGATAAACTTCCGGATGTGATAATCTTGAATCTGAAAGATCGATGATTTGAAAGTTTAAATCTAATTTATGTGCAAATCCTATATGTCCCACCCCCGCTTAAACGGGATGCAGTACTGTACGTTAAAACAAATACAATTGTGCTTAATTACCCCCAATTCAAAATTTCGAACAAGCTGGGCCCCTCCCTAAAAAAATGGAAATTATCAGATTTCCTCGGCTCACTGCACTGCTTGAAGGCGGTACTGGTAACAAGGTTGCTGAAACGCATTCTAACCAAGACGAAGAAAAAGCCTTTTCGAAGAATGACAGCTAATCATCGACGACCTTTAAGTGGGAAAGGCCCGGCAAAACTTTGATACTAACACGACTCACTTGACCTAACATTGATTTGTGCACTTCCCGAAAATAGAGCCCCTTTAATTGTGCCCTTGGGGAGTTGCATTAGTTTCCCACCCCCAAACAGGGGTACTATTTTAGGGGTTTTTAAAGCATGTATTACCTTATATTCGTATTAGCCGGCTGTTAATAGTGACAACGAACATTTGTGCTAGTAGAGCACTGTAGGTGCTTTATCACAGGCAAATGGCTGCTCAAAACATAACTCACCCTTGTTTACAATCATGCATATTAAACCGCACACTGGGACGGAAACGCCTGAGAAGGACGACAACCCTGTATGCAGCGGGAATGCTACACGTCACGATTGTCCTCCCGCGGAAGATCCCATAATAGGTCAAATTGAAGTCGTCGCCCAATCACAATCCAATTTACCAGATGATCTGCCAATCAGGTCGCACCATTCACAAAATGTCAACTGCAACACGCGTCCGGCACGAGCCTCGCAATAGATACCCATCGCAGTAGATAGCGAAGTGCAGCCACAACACCCCACGCATTTTGCTGCTTTGAGCATGGCTCCGACGCTGCTTCGTTCCATTAGGTAGCGCTGCATCTTAGTCGACAACCCCTGCGTGAGGTAATTCGCGAGCTGGTTCCTGGTGTCAATGTACTCCATCTCAGCTTCACCATTTCCAACCTGCTCGCAAATAAATGGTAGCGAATATCGATCTGCTTGATGCGAGCATGGTAGCCAGTGTTCTTCGCCAATGTCATAGCTTCTCGGCTGGCCTCGTAGATCACCGTTCCTCTGTTATCCTTAAGCAGAAGTCGCAACCACACCACCTCACTTATGCAGCTGCTGAGCTGCATGTGCTCTGCCTCAGTCCAACTCCAAGCGACGGTCTTCTGAAAATTGGATCGCCACACCACGAGGGTACCACACATCATGTGCATGACGTAGTATCTGTTGTCACGGTTTTCGGTCCAATCCGCATCCGAATAAGCGGCGAGCTCTGTTCCTTGGCGTTCGTTGAATATGATACCAACATCCTTGATCGTGAGTATTAAGCGCACCACTCTGATCCCCGCATCCCAGTGATTATGTCCGGAACTCTCCAAGAAGCGACTCAGCGAAGAAACAGCAATATAAATGTCGGGTCGTGTACCACATGCCAGGTACATCAGGCTCCACACGAGCAAACGGTACGGCTTGGATCGCAGCTTAGCCATGTCGTCTTCACTTTCGGTGTTTATCAGTCTTGGTCAAATGAACCCCAGCTATCAGTGGAGTAAAAACAAATTAGCGTCGTCCTGCCCAAACTTCATTATGATCAGCTCTGTATACGCTTGTTGGCTGATTTGTAGGGTCTTGTACTCCATATTGTAGTCGATCATCTGGAACCCTAGAATGAACCGGGCACGTCCGATGTCCTTGATATTGAGCTTCTCTGCGATTCCTGACTTCACCGAAGCGATGCTTGCCTTGTCATTCTCAGCAATAAACATGTCCTCGACGAAGAGACGTACTATACATTCGTCATCTCCTTTACCTATCGTGTAATCATATGGGTCAGCGTTGACCGCCTTGGACCACATGTTCTTGGCTGACTGTCGATTGCTTCGTTCCACACACAAGAGGCTTGCTTGGGCCCGTAGAGACTCTGAAGTCGCAGACACACGACGTCGCTCTCGTCTTCAGCCTTCGCCAAAGTGAGTAGCTCTTGCCGTCATTCAGGCAGCTCCATGTAGATCTCCTCATCGCGTTTTTCATACAGGAATTCCGTGACGACGTTGCACGACTCGATCTCAAAACCGTCAGCAACGCACTTTGCCATCTTGGCCCAAATTGAATTCAGGTAGACCACCGGCGCGTTCATCTCTTTATAGTCGATGCCGTGCATCTGCGAGAACCCCTTTGCTACGAGGCGAGCCTTGTGACAAATCACTTGCCCTTCTTGTCTTCCTCCAACGCGGATACCCAACGACAACCGACTGGTCGCTGGTGTACTCGTCTTAGCACCAGCTTTCAGGTCTTGTTTGCAACGCGCGACTCCAACTTGCTTGCGATCGCTTTCCTCCACTCGTCACTAACAGCACCGGAAGTTGCTTCGGCATAAGAGATAGGTACTTCGGTGGTAGCCGCCATTGCTCCCTTCGTAGATGCAAGCTGCTAGTTATTAACATTCGGGCGCTCTTGAGTCATCTTCTGGCGCTTCGTGCCAGCGTCGTATGACACCACCACTTGTTGCTTAGTTTCCCTTGCCTCATCAGGATCCGTCGTTTCGTCAATGTGACGTGTGCGGTCCGCATTAGCCTGAGATGGGTAAGAATATACAGCACGATCCAGCAGCTTACGTTCACGTCACGTTGTAGTGTGATCGCGTCACCATATTCAATTCAAACGGTACAATCTGTTTCGCGTTCTAAGGTCGCGGATCATTCAGCGCTGGCACGGAAGAACCGTCTTGGTCTTCATCTTCATCACAATGCGTTATTAGGTGCCCTGGACTTGTCGTTTTAACGACCTTCACAGTGCGCATGACTTGCAACTTCCCCGTCTCAACATTCTGGACACGGATTTCGTTGACACCATCTCAGTAGCCCATGAAGCGGCACTTGAACGCCTTCGCGTCGACCTTACGACGATTATGTCAGGGATGTGCACGTAGCCGACTGCGCAAAACACCGTCCAGTTCTTGAGTTGTGGCATGGTGCTGTATATATCTCGTGCGGAGTCTTGACTGTGACAGAGTTAGGGATCCGGTTGACGACCCTCGCCGCTGTGCTTACAGCTTCAGCTCACGAGTTTTCTCGATGCTCTCGTGATAGAGCATGCAGGGAGCTATTTCCACGGGGCACCGGCTCATGCATTCATCCAACTCGTTCTGCTAAGGCATATACGGCGCCGTCTTATCATGCTTGATGCCACCGCGGTTGAGGAAGTCATTGAGCTGTCGACCCGGGTACTCAACGCCGCTGTCCAAACGCAGACGTTAGATCTTCTTGTCAGTTGCGTTCTCCATTGCTGCCTTGTCGATCTTGAGCTTCGACAGCACATCTGACTTCGCCTTCATGAAGCTTAGCGTGGCATGAGTAATTATTGACAAAAACTCTGAGCGTCACCACGTACGTGTAACCACCAGGTGTCTTGGCTTGCATTGGACCCATTACATCTACGTGCACCGAATCCAGCACCCCGAACTATTGACAGGTTCTCCGGGCTTCGAGGAAGGTCGTCAGTCCTCATCTTGCCTATGCAGCAGCCTGCACAGACTGCGTCACCCTTGACTGCATCCGTGACGCGGGAGAATCCTTCTGTCATGGTCTATAGCTGCTCGCTGTTCGTAGCGCTTAAACAGGATATGACCCAGGCGTGCATGCACTACGGTCCACGGTCCCTTACGAGCTGTCGCAACATGACACACCTCGCCCCCCACTGCCTTTAGCTTTCCCCAGCGCTTGGTCTCCATGACCGCTGAGACGCCATAGCAAAATCCACACTTGTCCTTGTTGAGCTACGCGACGACATCCTTCTCGGCCAGCTTGACCACTGAGCTGAGGCTCCCTTCAACTTCTGGGATGCACAGAACATCCGACGATGTGACGGACTCCCGCCCATCAACTTTAAGTCCCCTTACGTCGATCGTCGTGCGATCCGCACAAGGCGTATTTGCGTCTCCAGGACTCTCCTGGACCCGAACAGATCCCAGACGCTGATCATGTGCGAGCGTGCACCTGAGTCGACGAGCCATTCCGATTTGGCCATCACACCCGCAGCTGTGAGCGCGAAGTCCGACGCTTGTTCCTGCAATACTTGACCGCGTCCCTCGTCGGCTTTCTTCTTCTTCGGGCACTTAAAGTTCTTGTGCCCTGGATTTTTTGCCGTAGAAGTACTTGCCATCAAAGCGACGCTTGTTTTCAAAGTCGTTGGTCTCGATCCGAGACAATTGTCTCAGGCAAGCCATGTTGGCGAAAGACTCGATCTAAAAACAGTATAGCTGTACTTTCACCATCAATCGTGTCCGGCGCCGTCGCTAAATGAGCTATCTTGCTCAAACGTTCTACAAAGGTCACAATACCCGTGTTTCCCGCCTTATCCTTAGGAAGGCCAAACACGAAGTATACTGCCAACATTATTTGGGGACAAGCAAACTCGCCAACAGCGCTGCCGTGTTCGATGCGGACTTCGTTTGTTGGCACGTCTCACACGTGTGTGCATAGGTGCCAGACCATTTGTACAGCTTGGGCCACCGTATCTCGAACGCACCGAGTCATAGGTAATTTCACGGCATAGGTGCCCGCCAACGGACGTATCATGAGCCTCATAGAGAATTCGGCACTTAATATCCTCATCATGAGGAGCGACCACACGAGGCGTGTCCTCGGGGTGCTGTAATACAGCAGACCATCATCGAGAGTGTATCGATGCAGCCTCGCGCGTAGGCGCCCAACCAATTCCTAGTTAGATTCTTTAAGCCCTTCGATCCCAAGAGCCCGTAGCGGCGACACGCATGTCGTCTAGTGCATACGCTTCGCGTATCAGGTCAGGTACTGTCGACGTCACTGTCTTGACATGGATTAGCTCCACTCGAGCACCGCTCGCAAGTGGTCAATGTGGCTCTCCACGTCTGACATTCTGTGCTCAGCACGACTATGGACGAATACATCGTCAAAGTACGTCTGAGCGTACGCCCGGTGGCGCCAAAACAGCTGCGTCACAAGACGATTGAACGTTGCTGGTGCGTTCGACGGCCCCTGGGATATGACCAGCCACTCCCAGCGCATACCGCCCGGAGTACTCACTGCTGTCAGCGGAGTATCGCGTGCTCTCATATGTAATTAGTAGTACCATCGAACACGTCGAGTGCGCTGTACAACTTACAGCCTACCATGTTGCTATATAGAACACCCTTGCGAGGAATTGGCGGAATGGTGACCGCGTTCAGCTTATTAAAAGCATAGTAAAATGCGCCACTTGCTGTTCGGCTTTCTGACAGAGAGAGTGGGTGTCGAGTGCCGATACTTGCTCTCACGCATTAGGCCAGCATCATGCTTTGCATGGAAGAATGCGTAAATGACGTCACACTGCTCTCTTGGCAAAGGTCATTGTCTTGTGACGCAGTATTTGATTCCAGGAATTAAGTCAATCTCATGACACACGCCTCGATCCGGAGTCAGCCTTATCGGTGGGCTTTCCAAGACAACATCTCCATACCCCTTCACCACAGGGTAAAAGGGATCCAAAGGAACATTCAGGACCACCAATCGACTTCTTACGCTCAGCGCCTTCTTGGTGTTCTCTAGGACCGCATCGTCCACGACGGACGAGAAGTTTAGCTCCTCCTCAGGTCTTAGCAATACCACCTCGACTAAATTACTTGCCTCTAAGGCTTCGACGAACTCAGCAGCTGACACCCCGTCAGCGAGAACGCGTAAAAACTAACTTAAAGTCCAGATTCGCACACCAAAACTGCGTCACCACAAATAAAGCGTGCGACCACATCACACTATGGAGACTACACATATAGAATGGATTGCCTGTGCACGCCGCTTTTTTTCTGATTCCTCGCACAGACAGGGGTTGGGATGGTGATTTACAGCCAACCATCGCCGCACTTCAGAATCGAGAAAGGAGATCACCCAGCAAAGATTCGGCCGGCCGACGCGACTTGCAATGCCGAAGCGTATCGCCTGGTAGGACGTGGCGCTCAACGCTACCGGTATCGAAGCTGACAGAGTGCTGACTGCCTTTAAGACCTACGAGGTCTCGAAGAGCAATTTGTACGCATGTACAGTTTGCCTCGACGATGCCCCACACAAGATGAGGTACAGGATGCTTCAGTGCTCGTCAACAGCGTGCAAGGCGGCCGTTTCCTCGGGTGTACACGCTTGTTCTTGGCGCGGCAAAACCCTCTCTTGCTAGGTTAGCGACGCAATGTCAATATTCGAGGTGGGGGAGCACGCCACAGCGGTAAAATCCCTTAAGAAGAAGAAACTGAAGGAGCTGCAGAAGATATACTGCCGTGAGCTCACGGCACAACATCTGCGGCCTGTCCGTATACGCAATGCGATGGCACGGAAGTTTGGAGCGGTGCTTCAGCACTTGCCAAGCTTGGGCACCGTCCAGAACTTCGTCATCTACTACTCCAGGAAGAACTTGTCGCGGAATGACATAGTGGACGATTTGAGGACCTGGATCCACGCGAGGGCGTACACCGGACGAGAGGCCATGTTTCAGACCTTCACATTCGCCTGGAATATGGATGAGCGAGGCAAGCCAGTGGTCGGAAACGGATCGGAAGAACGGCCGTTCGTTATTGGTTTAACGACCAAGACCCTAATGCTTCGGCTAATGCGGCCGCCGGACAACTACATACTTCATGTGGACGCGACGTACAAGTTAAACTATCGCGGATATCCGGTACTAGTGGTCGGCATCTCCGATAGGTCGCGTAGGTTTCATCTGGTGGCGCTGTACATTGTATCAGGTGAAACACAAGAAATTATACAACCGATGCTCATGGCGCTAAGGCGTCTGTACTGCTGGCTCACCGGTCGCGATCTAGTTGTTCGCTACGCGATGGCCGACGCAGACAAGGCCCAGTATAACGCTTTAAACGTCGTTTTTGGAGACAACCCTCAGTTCCAGAGCCTCATGTGCTTCTCTCACGTGATGGAGAAGGTCTACAAGGCGATCAAGCAGTTTCCCTCGTTTGTATCGTCTAATATTACCCACGACCTGTACGACCTACACTTCACCAGAACACATCTAGACTTTACGAGAATGCGGGACGCTCTGCTAAGGAAGTGGATGAACGTCCCAATGTTGGTGGACTTCGCTCAATATATGAGTGGCCAATGGTTGAGTGGCCACTTCAGTGGCTGGCAGTTATACTCAACACCCAGTGGCTTTGCATCAACCAACAACCCGGACGAAACTTTCAACGCTATCCTGAAACGAGACTACACTTTACGTCGGCGTCTAAAAATGGGTGCGCTATTAGCGGAGCTGGCAAAATTGTTGCGAGGACCAGTCGGCCAACGAGCGCCCATTTCAAATGGAGGTGCTCCCGTCGGAAACCCTCACACGTCGCGTGCGGGAATTAGTCCGAGAGAATCTATTAGGTCTGGGTGGGGAACAACCTGGCGCTTTGGAGCCTCCTGGGTGCATTCGAATCGCCTCCAGGCTCGCGAAACGGATTGCGGTTGCCCCTAACAACCGGTCAGAACACGGCATCGCTGTCTCGGCTCAAATGGGACTTAACTACGCTAGAATGGAGGTGGAAGGGCAGCCCGAAGGAGGCTGGAATGTAGATTTGAATCGTCGGTGGTGTGACTGCAACTACTGCTACGCATTTGAGGTCTGCGTACACCTACTCTATGCTGTACGAACACAAGATTACATTGACGCAAGCGGACGTGAAATCCTAATCTCTCGCAGCATGCAGAAGAGCAGTGGCGCAGCGGTCTCCAAGAACTCAGGGCAGCGAGGAGGACGACCAACGACGGTTGGGCCCGCACTTACGTTCTGAGGTCTAACACCTCTACAAATGGATCTGGTTCCTGTCTTTGTTTAGATTTCCGTATCCACAAGGTAGATGAACACTGTGTATATGAGGAATCATGCATAATAAAAGTTAGTCGTTTCCCGATTTGACATTACAAAAAATATTGGATATCTTTTTAAGAAACCGCTTTCTAAAAGATTCCTCACATAGAGTTGTTGCGTACAAAGCTGTCATTAAGGATGGTCTTTCATTTTTCATTGTAACTCTTCATTGTGAAGTCCTGGAATGATTTGGATTATTTAGGCTATCTAAAATACCACAAATTAGCTTGAGCCTTCCTCATTCCAGCAAAAATCGCAAGCACACTGGAACTAAATTTCGTCTCCATAGTGGACGACGAGCTGCGAGCCCGCAGCGACACTCTCGATCATCCGAGCGACCACCTTCACGCTGGACCTGTTTTTCATCTCGAAAACCTCGACGTTTGAAGTACATGCGTGCTGGAAGAACCGAGCGATAGATCCACACTTTAGTGCCTCCACGTAGACAAATCTGCCTCGCTTGCTTTTCTCGTTCAGGAGCATTGTGTAGCCACTGTTTTGTTTGTTTGCCTTTTCTGGTTGGCCCTCGTACAGAGCTTCGTACTCACAAAGCGCTCCGTTGTATTCGGCGATAATCTCGCCAGCAAATAACGCCTGCGTCGTGTACACACCCAGCCCCAACCGGTGAGTATTGTACAGTTTGAGGCCGGGGTGCGTACACAGCGCGTTACTGCACTTTGCGTCCAGTCGACAGCAGTCGGGGGTGCAGTAGATAGCCATCTTAGCATTGTTACAGGTGTCGGCGAAGCAGTCCCCGTGGCACACGCAAGCGTCTCCATCACCAATGTCATCGAACGTAAGCCCCACAGGTACAATAGACTCGGTGATAGGCTCCACCCAGTCTGGCCACGCTACCTCCTCCATTACGTACGTCTCGTACACATTTATTTGGGTGACGTTACTTGGAGGAGGGGGTTTGGGCTCCACAAACACCGGCCTGTAGCTTCGTACGGCGTTCAGCTTCGCTCACATGCTCGGCATCCGCAACAGTTCCTTCATTTTCTTGGCTTTGACGGAGTGGGCGTGATGGATGCTTGATCCGCTACGTGTTACAGCACATTTCTTTTGGTGTCTTTTCTTGCGTGATCTCGGCACGTGCCAAGTGCTAGCACGCTTCTTTGCCTGGTGTCGTATCTTCGACCGTTCCAAGCGCGTGAAAACGGTATTTAAATACTCAGCCACAGCAGACACGTCCAGTAGCCCAGAACCTTCCGACAAGAGAGCGTTGGGTGGTGGAGCAGTACAAAGTGCTGGAGTATCCGACTCGGATCGGCCCTCGGGTTCTTCTTCTTCGCAGCGAGGATACACGATGTCTGGACCAGAACTTAATTCAAAAACCTCCTTGGCGCATGTGCTGGGACGATTGCCAAAGTCCTCACTTCCTGAGGCTTGACCAACGGTGGCTGAATCCGTGGGTTGCTGAGCGTGGGCCACCGTACGATTAATGTGGGTGCTGACCTCTTATTATCGTCCATAAACTGCGAGCTTGTTAAATTCATTGCTGAGGCCATTGAAATAGGCGCTAGGTCTCTTCCCTCATACTCTTCCCCATCGTTGGCGCCGTTAAGAGCCACTACGTCTCTTGTAATCTCAACATCTGAAGAAATGGAGGTGTAGGGCGGGCTCGCACGTTTTGCAATGCCTAAGGCATTCAATGAGCAGGGTGTAGCATCGATCTGGTCACGTATAGCGCGGCCAATGTTCCTTTGACCAGCAAAGACTGCGTTGATGATGCCGTTCACCTTATCGCACAATAATGAGCGGTCGGATTGAGCGTCGAACATCCCGTACACGAGGGAAAAGGTGCGGAGCATGCGCCATTTACCATTGACACGCGTTCCATCGCTGTCGCTGACCCGCACAATCATCTGAGTGAGCTGAATTCACTCGTCTGTGGTTACTTTGATAGGGTGTTCCAAGCCAGGGGTCGCGTCGACCCGTATGATGACAGCCTCGCGGTACCCACGATGGTCGCAGGCGACGTACATACGCGTGTAGTAGGCGATAGTATCACCGGCACGTAGCGAGTCAGGGGGGAGCTGAGTGGAAGTGAGCCCAACCATGACGACGTGGGGCTGTGATGTGGAAGCTGCGGCGTAGAAGCTTCTACGCCCAGCGACTCGGTGGAGTTGGAGGTCTTCCTTTCCAGCAGTTAAGCCCTGGTTTCGGATGCGCACAACACGTCACATTCAGAGCACATTCACACCAACAATACAGCACTTACCTTCACGGGACATTCATTCCAGAGCAGTCGGGACGGCTACGAGTCGTACATGTAGTACGACCTCCGAGTTGGGCTCGATGGCAGAAGGGCCCGTCGAACGCCCCGACCATGTCGTTATGTGTTTCCCGTTTGATGTGTTTTTCAGATTCGAACGGATATTTATAAGGTTATCTCCGTCAAGCTCTAGCAGAGCATCCCCAGGGGGCAGAGCGTCAAGTTCTTGACCTATCCCGTCCCTCCATTTACGATTGTGTACAGCTGCTCTCAGTAAACACGTGCTTGTGTTTACGTCATAAACGGCAGCAGTTGTATAGATAATATGCATGGTCATTTTAAAACTTGTACGCGCCATACGCAGAAAATTTCATTAGAATCAAACAAGCTCAAGAGAATAAGATTTTAGTCAGCTTTCCTACTTGACCCTCTCTTTTACCGCAACTGAAATGTACAAGGGCCAAAGACTAGACACCCTCGAGTAGCCGGATAACCGGACGTTCTCCTTGCAGTTCCCCCAATGAGAGGTTGATGATCCATTAGCGCGCAAAGGTCGGGACGTTGAAGGCCATTGAGGCTTAGGCTGGGTAGACTGTCGCCATGAAGAGTGCAAGCAGCTTTGAAGACCCCCCCCCGGAGACTTTTATTGGAGCCAGCACATATGCAGTGTAGATGGAATCACCCATTGTCGGAACCGCCAATTTAAGATTAAGCGAAATCTTCATATAAGGTACCGTATAACCTTAGTTATGGGATTCACCTGATTCGCTGTGCAGAGACCTGTATTTCGTGTGTCCGGGTCAGCGCTATCTTCATTTTAAAAAAGCTAAAACGAATATTTTTTTAACAAAAAGAAAAAGAAGTTTAATCAAACTTCCGCAATGGCGCGGAAAAGATCATAAAAATCGTCGTTCAGTGTGAGCTGCTCTAAGGTTGTGTCAATTAGGTGGGAGTGAAGCATAGCCTGAAGTATCGCATCATCAGCTTGTAGTGCTCCCACCTGCTCAGCTGCATCGGACGCATCCTCGTCACGTCGCACGAGCCTGAAGCGGCGAACCCTGCGCGAGTTATGGACGCAGAACCCTGTCCCCAAGCAGCTCGTACCCATTGACAAAGCTGAGCTCGGCCTGAGAGCGTCAGCCTAAACGGCAACCCGGGGACTGCGCGCTACTAACTTCCCGTTATAAGCGGAGAATACACGCATTTTGCAGTCGCTTCTTTTTAGGTCCGTTCCACGTCGCATCGGCCGCTTGAGAAACCGATGTCGCATTTGAAGGCGGTTTCATCAAACTCACATTGATTAACTTTGCAAATGCGACGACCTCTGGAGATGAATGTCCAGAGAAGTCGTTGAGTAAAGAAACATCGGCTTGTTTGGCTCCTGGCGCGTCGCTCTGTCTTTAAATATACCACCACATTTCACCCACACGGTTTTAATTCCTTTTTTGATTATAGTCCTTCTTGCTAAATACTCAAATTGACAGCTTGGAAAACAAGGAACGATATAAAAACACTTTTGCAAAGTCAAATATAACATTAATAACTGCTTGGACTGCATTGTAGATTTTTGTGACGCCGAGACAGTGGGCCTTCTCGTAGCCTTCTTTGATGAAGGTCCATGCAATTTGATCGGGTTGCGGAGGTCGAATCTGACCCTGGCGGGTAGTGGCACGGTGTGCTAAGCGATGGCGGACTTTGAGAAGGCTATGTCATCACCATGAAGCAGCGAAGTACTCGATGCAGCGTCTTCAGACTCTTTTAGCGCTTGCAACCTCAGCATCATCGGTGTTATTGGAACACTTTCGTCTCGATAATCGCTGACCCACTTGACGATCTTGAGCTCTATAGTTAAAGGTATGATAGTTGAATGCCATTAGCGCACGCCTTCATCTTTTTTGCCCCTTGAAGTGCATCGCATGCTGCGCCGATTTTGTGAAGCGATCGACATCGTCTGTGGATAAGGACCCAACGTTAATTGTGTTGACTTGGCGGCAAATCCGGGTAAAGCTATGCAATCGTCTTGCGGAAGGTGCTGTGCTCATCCAGGTTTTGTAAGACCTTCAACTTGTATGTGGCAGTGAATGCCATGAGGGGGTTTCTTTTGGGTAGCGGCCTTCCCCCCCTGGTAGGCGAGACCGCACTTGTGTAAGCTTTCGTTGCTTGGGCGGCATTTGCAGCTTTGAGGAATGTGACCTATCGGAAGAAATAACATAAGAAATGAATGGTAAAGGAGAGCTCTAGCTTATAACAAAGGGTGCACGGCTTAATTTCCCGCAACGGCTTTGATTGGTTGTAAATACTTTTCTAACCTACTGGCCCCACTACGCCAGAAAGAGTAGAGAAAAGGCTCGAGAACTACTTTTCGACCATAGCTACTTCAAAAATGTCGTCTACCCGCATCTAAAGTGTCTACATCACGCGAGTAACCAATTTGCAGAATTGGTCAAACTGCGCGATAAAAAGCGATAGCAAGACGGACAAGTTGCGTACGCTGACTGGTTTGAATCGACCAACATGTCACCGCCGTAGAAATTCATAGTTTGTGGGTGCAGCCGGGTCGGTGCAAAGAATTCTCCCTTTTCAGAACCCACTGGAATCTGTTTACCGAGTCATTAAAAAGGCAGCTGTGAGCTCGCTGCAAGTGAACACGGTGACGGTCCTGAATACTTCACTTCCTGGTATTCTGCGTGTGTCTGGGATGGATCAAGCATCAATTACGCTGCGTCATTATGGAACGTGTTTGTACGCAAAGTTTATTGATGCAAGTTAATAAAATATTGTTTGTGTCGGCAGGGCCAATCGTAACTGAGTACTTTGTTCGAGCGCGAGTGCTACTGGGTGACAGACCGAATTATCTTTGTCTCTGTAAACCACGCTCTATAGTCGTGCAGGCCATCTCTTTCAACGGACCCGGCTATGTGATTAGCGCGTTGCAGCCTTATTAATACACCGGTATCCCAGTCACTTCGGCTCGAGTAAAGCGCGTGACGGACCTAACCAAAGATAAATTTCCATCTGGTAAGTCTATAAGACACGCACCGCTGCTCTTTATGTCGCTATATTTCATTACAGCTCATGACGAAACTTGGCACACAAACAAACTTGGCGGTCGAATGAGGTAAAGTGTAATTGCACGGTTTGGAGTCTATTGTAGTTGTTAACGGGACATGCAATTTTTTTCTGTTGTGATGTACTGGTCCTCACGGTTGGTGCCGAACCGACTAAAAAAGGTTTTGTTGAAGAGGGTGTGTCACTGAGACAGTTGGAAAAGGTGAGGAAAGTAGTGAGAAAACCATAATGATAGAAATTGAGCTAGACGAAGAAAGAGAGAGAAAATGCTAGAGCTCACTTCACAAAATACAAACAGCAGCACAAGCTGCCTTTCCCACCAACTTCGAGTGCTCTGTGTTTCTTGCTTCAGGTGCAGACGCTTACATACCAGTGCAGTTTACAAGTGGTTATGAGCCCAACAAGTCACCTGTAACAAGAACGATGAGCACCACAAACAACAACAAGAAGGGCGGATCGGATGACAAGAAGAAGGCACACCCACCTTTTGATGGCCAGGACTTCGAAGTGTGGCTGGAGCGAATGACTTTGAAGCTTCAGCGCAAAGGACTGTGGAGCTACTGCGAAAAAGAGCCCACGGAACCGAGTTTCACTGATGACGAGGCGAAAGGAGAGGAGACGGATGATCATGCTAAGTACATGAAGGAGAGTAGGAGAGCAAAGGAGATCCTGTACGATGGTATGACTGACAAGATAATGAAGACGGTCAAGTACGAGGCAACCCCGTACAAAGTGATGGAA
>NW_003303619.1:217674-227386 GCF_000142945.1 Phytophthora infestans T30-4
TTGTGGTCGAGGCCGCGGAGAAGGTTACGGCAGAGGCCGAGGTGCTGGCGGACGAGGGTCGTACGGGCAAGGTGGTGGTCCAGAGTGTTTTCACTGCAAGGAGAAGGGACATCGAGTGTACGGATGCCCTCATCTTGGTAAACGACCGCCAAATGAAACGAAGAGCAATGCCCCGTCGTCAAAGCGCAGCAATACAGCAAGAAAAGGGACCTATAATGAATCGGATGATGAGGCCTACGTAATTCTTCATGTGATGAACTTGAAAAGGCAGATTGCAGACCTCGCTCACGATCGATGGTATTTGGACTCTGGTGGTACAAGTCACATGACCAATCAGTTGACAGACTTTGTGGATTTCACGCCGTTCAGTGCACGGGCGCGTGTTGGAGGTAATCACTCCTTAAGTGTTGAGGGAATTGGTACAGTTGTGAAACTGCTGAGCACAAGCAGTGGAAAGCAAAGATTGACGTTGCGTGGAGTAAGATATGTGCCCGAGTTGCAGTGCAGTCTATACTCGGTGCGACGGCAAGTAAATAAAGATGTACCAATTACGGAACGTGTGAAAGTGCATTTTGACGAACCAGAAGGAGCTGATGATGCTGCAAGATGGAAATACAGTGGCGCATGTAGACGAAACAAACTTGTATCGGCTGGATCTGGAAAGTCCCAGTAACGTGGCCATGGTGGCTCTGCCAAAGAAGACTGATGAGGTGAGATTGTGGCACACTAGACTAGGCCATCCAGGGCGTAGTGTGTTCAACGCATTGTTTCGACATGATGCATGGCCACTGAGCAATGTGGATCTTCGTACCCCTGAGCATTTTGAGTGTGAAACTTGTGTAAAAGGAAAAATTACTCGAAAATCCTTCAAGTCAATAGCGGTCCAGCATCGAGAATGGTTAGTGGGCGAGATGACTCACCTTGATGTGTGGGGTCCATATGCAGAGCCGTCTTACGGTGGTAGGAAGTACTTTGCAGTCATTGTCGATGATGCAAGTCGGTTTGCTACTGTAGTCTTACTCGAACGTCGCTCGGATATTTATGATGAGTTTGATGCATATTACGAGCGCGTTAAGACCCAGCTGCATGTTCGGATGAAAAGCTTGAGAAGTGACAATGCGAAAGAATTTGACAAGCTGCAGCAAAATTGCGCTCGGTACGGACTGGAGTGCACGACTAGTATTAAGCACACGCCGGAACAAAATGGAGTTGCTGAGAGGATGATTCGGACTCTAACCGAGCGGGTGAGATGCTTGCTGTCTCATTTCAACCTACCGCAGCCGATGTGGGCGGAAGCTGTTATGACAGCAGCATACTGTGTGAATATAATGCCAAATTCCGTGCGAGGCATGGAGATTCCGTACACTGTCTGGTATCGTGAGACACCTTCCTATTCGAAGTTGAGGCCGTTTGGATGTGCAGCTCTCACATACATTGACAAAGTGGAACGACGAAAGTTGGATGCCAAAGCACGAGAGGCAATCTTTGTGGGTTATTCCAGAGAGAAACGTGGATACCGTTTCCTGGATAGTAAAACTCGCAAGGCGTTTTACAGTCACACCGCGGTCTTCTATGAAGAGAAGCCAGGCAGGGTGATAGCAGGCACAGCAGATTCCGTCACACATGCTGCGTCCACGGGGGAATATTATGGTCTGAACGACAGCACTGTGTGGGATCTGGGGCCCATTCTAGATGAAATGCATGAAGAGGATGAAGCCAAAAAGCGTTGTGAGAACAAACCTCGAGATGGCGAGGCCACCGACGAAAAGACAGAAAAGTCTCAGACTGGTGGGGCTGAGTTGTGTGATGAAAATAAGAGTGATGTTGCTTTGAGCAGCAGAAAGCGTGGTCGCATCCATGAGATGATGACAGATAAACCGCAAAAGCGTGTAAGGTTTCATCGCAGTAAGCGGTGCCCGGCACCGGCTGCAGCTCTAGTGGAGCGTGGTCCTGAGGGACAAGAGGAGGATGCCACGGCCAAAGTGCCAAAGTCTCACGTGGATGATGATGTGGAGCGCATAGCAGCGCATACACAGCAAAGTTCACTGGAGCAAGAGCCACTGGAAGATGGAGAAAGCAAGTCCTATCCAGTAACACGGAGTGGACGAGTATCCAAACCTCCGCGATGGCTTAGTGACAGTGTGCATCTGGCCTATAAAGAGTCAACCAATGCTGATGACACTCGTGGACTGACAGTGGCCACAGGAACAGAGTGGAAGAAGGCTCGGGCCCAAATGCAGTTAGAGATTGCGAAAGAGAGGGCAATGGATGTGTGGCAAGACTTTGTTTGTCTTACTGCTAGTGCTATGTTTGAGCCGACTAGCTATAAGGAAGCCATGCAAAGTGATGAAGCCAAGCAGTGGAAAGATGCAATGGATGCCGAGTACGAGGCCTTGCTGGAGAACGGCACCTGGAAGCTGGTGCGAAGAACCAAGGACATGAAGGTCCTGAACAACCGTTGGGTGTTTCGAGTGAAGTATCATGCAAACGGAGACATTGACAGGTTCAAGGCAAGGCTCGTCATCAAGGGCTTCATGCAGATTTATGGTATTGATTTCTTTGAAGTTTACTCGCCTGTGGTGCGATTGGAAACTTTGCGCATCTTGCTCACGCTAGCATCCATTTGGGACTACGAGGTAGACCAGATGGACGTCACCACTGCCTTCCTCAACGGAGGCATCGACGTGACGGTTTACATAGAGCAGCCCGAAGGCTATGAAGTGAAAGGAAAAGAGGATTTTGTGTGTGTTCTGTTGAAAAGCCTCTACGGCTTGATGCAGGCTCCTCGCGTATGGTTCAGATTGCTGAAGGATTTCCTAGAGAGCGAGGGCTACACACTAATGCAGTGTGAGGCATGCGTGGCAGTGAAGGCTGTCGACGGGTGGCTGGTGCTCATCTCTATCTACGTTGACGACCTGATACTGTTTGCGCCGACAAAGTCCATGATGAACGTCATGAAGCAGATGCTTTTCAGACGCTTCGTGATGAAAGACTTGGGGCCGATTCATTACATTCTTGGCTGGGAGATTACACGCAACAGGCAAGAAAGAACGATGTTTATCAATCAAAAGAAGTATGCCGAGAAAGTATTGCAGCGTTTTGACATGGCCAAGTGTAATGGATGCAGAGTTCCCAGTGATGTGAGTTTAAAGTTGTCAAAGTCAATGTGTCCTACAACTAATGACGAACGAGAGCTGATGAAGACTAAGCCATATCGAGCGGTCATTGGAAGTTTGATGTATCTAATGCTGGGCACCCGGCCAGATTTTGCATTTATGGTTCGTGAGTGCAGTCAGTTCTTGGAGAACCCAGGTATTTTACACTGGCGTGCAGCGAAACGTGGACTGCGGTACCTGAAAGAGACAGCTGAGTGGGGATTGTGTCTTGGTGGCGTGCAGGAAAGGCAAAAGTTGACGCACCACCTTCAGGCCTTTGCCGATGCTGACTTTGCGAATCGTGCTGATGATCGCAAGTCAGTTGCAGGATATTTGACGCAGTTTTGTGGTAGTACGATTTCGTGGTGTAGTCAGACGGAGAGGGCTGTGGCATTGCACACGACGGAGGCTGAATATATGGCACTAAGTCTGCTAGTGCAGGAAGTTGTGCATCTGCGCCAGATGTTGAGAGAGTTGAAAGTGAAGCAAGTGAAACCCTCTGATGTGTTCGTGGACAATGAAAGCGCGAAGAAGCTCGCAAAAAACCCTGAGTTTCACAGTCGAACGAAGCACATTGATGTTCGTCATCACTTTGTGCGTGAGCGTATAGAGTTGAAGCAAATCGATGTGAAGCGAGTACCCGGCGTTGAAAATGTGGCTGATGCTTTTACAAAGCCACTACCAAGGGCGAAACTTGAACAGCACCGCAGCGCTATGGGTTTGATTTCGAAGGAGACCTTCGAGTCCACGGGTGGTCGGCACAGCGATGACAACCAGTAGGTGGGGCTGTTGTGATGTACTGGTCCTCACGGTTGGTGCCGAACCGACTAAAAAAAGGTTTTGTTGAAGAGGGTGTGTCACTGAGACAGTTGGAAAAGGTGAGGAAAGTAGTGAGAAAACCATAATGATGGAAATTGAGCTAGACGAAGAAAGAGAGAGAAAATGCTAGAGCTCACTTCACAAAATACAAACAGCAGCACAAGCTGCCTTTCCCACCAACTTCGAGTGCTCTGTGTTTCTTGCTTCAGGTGCAGACGCTTACATACCAGTGCAGTTTGCAAGTTTTTCTATTATTTGTAGATTGAAACTATAAGGCATTGCTTCATGTGCGACTGCAAAGACGTGCGTCAAAGTGGGTGGATCTGCGAACATGCCCTGGCAGCGCGGTCGCCACTCGGTAAACGGAATACGCAAGGCGCCCTACGAGCCATACCCACTCATCGTTTACCAGGACGACAGCCATTGAGTCTTGGGGTCCTTGTACGGAATTCTAGCGACGAGCGCTTTTTTAGTGCTAAAAAACTCATCAAAATGTTAACGAAAGCTCCGGGAAAAGCCTCCGCTGGTCGATCAAGCACGAGTTCGAAGTGGTTGATAACGGCAAGACGAAACGCGAGAGCCTCGTCGTAAAACGTTATTGCGTGGCAGGCGAATGGAGAAAGAAACTCTTGGCCAGTTCGTTTTTTAATGGATAGTTCATTGTAATGCAGTGTGAGGAGCTGGCTACTGCATTGACACGTAGCTACACGCTCGGCTTGACATCACTATCGCACTGGAATCGACTAAACACTCAGCTCATACTCGTAAAAGAACCCCGGGAAACTACGTAATCTCATTTCTTGATTTAAACTCGTAAAACCTTCATTTTCTCTCTTTAGTCGGAAGTGAACCAGCTTTTACTTAAATCAGCATTTTCCCCTAGCGTATTTTAATTTCTTTGAGGACCACTTTTATTATCCTATGAGCCCGTCATTGGGAGTTTCAGAATGTTCTGCCGACGCGATGGACTATCGTCCAATTGCTATCCTGAATACAGCATATAAATTGTTCGGCAGAATCTTGGCTGAGCGATTACATGCAATACTACCCAAACTTATTAGCGAGTCTCAACAGGGCTTTATACGAGGACGCAATATTGACAAAACAGTGACAATTTTGCGCTCTATCCTTGCCGCAAGTAGGGACATGGACGCAACAGATTGGGCAAATGCAGCAGCGATATTGTGTGTCGACCTTCGGAAAGCGTACGACACCCTTGACAGGCAGTATATGCTGCAAGTACTACGAGGATATGGATTTACTGACCAGTTTATTGAAGTAATTTGGACTCTTCACGAGGGTACAACTGCCCAATTTTTGGTTAATGGTAAATTATCATCTGAGTGGGAGGTGAACTCTGGCATTCGACAAGGATGCCCGCTAGCCCCTCTGCTATTTCTTTTAGCAGTGGATCCCCTAAGTCACGCGATAAACAACCACCCTAAACTGCAGGGGATTGCAATTCGAGGAAATCTCTCCTGCCGCCATAAATTTTCAGCGTTCGTAGATGACAGCACTGTCTTTTTGAGCTCGTTGCACGAGCTAGAATTCGCCAAACAAGTGCTCGATGAATTTGGTGATCTATCTGGACTGAAAGTGCAGCCAAACAAAAGTATTCTGATAGGTCTTAATCGATGCGGCACTCCAACTAAATGGAATGGATTTCCGGTACTCTCATCAACTGCTTCCACACGACAGTTGGGGTATTGGATTGGCAACAGAAATACTAATAGTGAGAATTGGAGTATACGCATTGAAAAAAATCAAAGACGACTGCGGATAGCAACATCCATAACCAACTCTGTGGCTCAACGAGTAACACTGTTCAACGCCATAGCACTACCAGCAATTCTGTTCACAGGAAAGCAGTTTATTCCGTCCAGAAATAATTTACGCAAACTAGTAAATCTCCAAAAGCAATTTGTCTGGAACGGAAAAGCTAGCACGGAAACCACCAAGCACAAACTGAACCCAGCTCTACACCATTTCAGGTTCGTTCTTCCCACCGCAGGAGTTCGATACAACCACCCCAGAGCCGACTTGCACATAGGACCGGGCAAATCTCAGTTCAAAACACCCAATGCCTGAGTTCAATACACACAGGTGTCTCTTTTATTTTTTTGCCAATTACTGCGAAAGTACCAGCTTTTGTCATTTCGAGACCATTCGAGAATTCGAGACCATTCCACCCAAGCCCGCGCAGTCTCCACCACAACGCCGTTGTGAGCTGCTACCAATCGCCAGTTCTCACCCTCCTTCGCTGCCCCGAGGACACGTGCACGAACGTCTTCAGGGTAAGTGCTACCCATTATGCCAAAACGAAAGGGGCGCGAGGCGAAGCCATAGATGTGATGGATGCTTTTGAGTTCGCGAATGGTTTCGAAATGACAAAAGTTGGTACTTTCGCAGTAATTGGCAAAAAAAAAAAAAAGAGACACCTGTGTGTATTGAACTCAGGCGTTGGGTGTTTTGAACTGAGATTTTCCCGGTCCTATGTGCAAGTCGGCTCTGGGGTGGTTGTATCGAACTCCTGCGGTGGGAAGAACGAACCTGAAATGGTGTAGTCTACACACCACGCGATCAAGGAGGTCTTGGATTACAAGATATCTCTCTGGCACTGCGGGCGACGAGGAGTAATCTAGCAGAAAGATGGCTGCAAGCCAAGCCAGATATTTACTCCGTGGCATGGCATGCTATGGCCCACCCAGGCGAAGAACCATCACAATTATGTTGCCAGTTCCGCCCAACATCAGCACGTATGTTGTCATTATGTGCTAAGGAATCCCGTCGTCAGCCACAAATTTCTGTTCAGCTTCTAGGTAAACTGGAATTATGGAACTCGCAGTCAATCAAAATGATACCCAAGAACGATCAACTTAAGAAAATACAACAAATGATTATATCAGCTCCGGCAACATGATCCTGTTACTGGATATCAGGCACACAATTACGATTTATAACAGCGATGACAAACGACTGCGACATTCCAGATGAATACGCGAACTTCCTTCTTGAATCACCGTGGCATGATAACGCAAATGTGACTGACAAAAACGGCCACCCTCTCCGCTTACAGAACTTTCCATCTTTGCGACCAGCACGAATCAGGGATATAGTCTTTTCTATCGAGAATTTGAGCCCAATGCAAAGCGACAAGGCCGCCGTGTTACAACCACCACTGCATAAACAGCCATACACACAGAGACATTCACGCCAAATAGTGAGATGGTGCTCATGTGTCATGCTCAGCCTACCTTGGAAGATATGGACAGTGAAGCCCCAAACACTACACCCAAGAAATCTCCCACATATGCAACTTGATTTAGAATGGACCTATGGGGAAGCTGACGACACTATAACAGCTAAAGTAAAGAGCGGAGAGAGCAGCAATCTGGACATACAACTGCAACGAAACCAAGACGGGTGAACCTGGAGCATTATGAAAGCGTCAGCATCGTACCAAAAAACTTACGACTATGAAGAATTAGTGGCTTGAATAAACCGAGAAGGTCTCGCTTTTAAACAAACACAGCAAACCGCTCTCTATTCTTGGTCAGCACCAGAACTCACGAAATCAGCCAACTTGGGAATCACGATCCGTAAACAGCGAACCAAGGTATTAAAAAACACAACTTCGATACAGCCTTCAACCCACTCTCGAAAAAATAAAAAGGAAAAAAAGTGCATCAGCCTGGCAAAGTGCAGCGCTTCAACAAACTGTTTACCAGCTGTGGTCCACCCAAGGTATTTTTACAGACTTCCAAAACTGGACAATGTATCGTATCGCTCTTGGAGCTCTCAACTTGCGCCACGATAAATGGCCTGACCACCGTGAATGTCCTGAACCTACATGTCCTTGCACCACTGAAACGATAGACCACATAGTATGGAGCTGCGATAAAGCACAACATGCTTGGAAAAGATGGCTTGATCAATGGCTCGGAGTTCCAACTACCTTGACGAAAAGAAAGGCATTACTGGAACACGTTGCGTCAAGGAAGTCAGCAACAGCGACAGCAGAATTCCTGTCCGTAGCTCAGCAATGCATAACGCGATGGACAACATGTCACGACAAAGCAATGGAGATATTATGGTTAATATGGACAACAACAACCCTAGTCATACTATGGAGACTACGAAATCGTCATATTTTCAACGAAATACACACATCAAAAAGCGAAACAGCCTCCATAGTCTGGGGAGCTGGCACGTACCAAGTCATGGCGGTAGCTAGCTCATGGAAGGCGCAACCATCAAAGCGGATATTGGGTGTGTGTCTGGAACTATGCCATAGAATCATGATATCTGTTCACCCTGAAATGGATATGGAACATCTGGAAACCCTGGCTAATCCGTTACTACGCGAGAAATCCTCCCGGAAAAGAGTCCCAAGGAGGATGGCTAGTATACCATTTAGAAAGAGAAGACGCGTGGAAGCTCCATGTAGCTGGTAGCAACACATTTAACCACCAGCAATCCCGCTCAAAACTTGATCTACTCGTCCTCGAACAAGCAGGACAAGCCATTTGTCGTCAAGATGAGCCTCAGCGAATTATCCTATTGATTGATACCATCAATTCACGAGCCTCCAGCATGCTCAGAAAAGACTCAGAAGATAAGGCCGACTACAACGACTGCCGTAATCTCAGTGCACTAGCCTCATTCTTCAGGATACAGTGGAGAAAACCGAAGCTAGCGGCATTCACAGCAGCCAAGAAAATGGCTGCAATGGACCAAAATGCAACATATATATTCGACAATACAAACAGGATGACCCACCGAAGCGCATTCGAAGAGTATCTTCAGCGGACGGAGGAACAAATTCAACAAAAGGCAAACCCTCAGCCATACAGAAAGACGGACTCCATTGAGAACCGTTTAATAGCGTATCATAGTAAGGCTTCTATAGGATAAAAAAACATACCCAAATAGAAGGCCGTTTGAACCACCATTGGGAGTTTCAGAATGTTGAAACATAGGTTTCGGTATAGAGAGCTTCCGCGGCAGTTCGCGTCTTCGCTCCCCAAGCTCAGGCGTTAAATAGTCTAACCTGCCGTCTCCTCGGGCTCAACCGATCTGGCAACCAACTTAGGACGCGAATAGCCCCTAATTTGTAGCGACAAAACTAATGCCCCAAGTCTGAGGTACCGTATGTTACACGTATTAATAATTCCTTTTTACAAATTCTTTCGATTTGGATGTAAATCTATTACAACGACCTGCTCACTTTCAAAGTACCCAAAAAGCCACCTCTTATATTTACCGGAGGGAGACGCGCGTCGCTCTGCACCCGTCTCCGCCCAGAAGTCGGGTGCCCCAACTTGGGGCCCAAGACGGGTCGTGCAGCACACATGTTGGAGATAGATGCCGCATAGAGGGCTGCACTCATAGCACGGCGACATTGCACCAGAGCCCGCGACCCTGTAGGCTACAGTGTAGCCTGTGGCGGCGCCACAGCAGTGTCTGTGCGAGTCGTCGCTTAAGAAAATGCACATTGTCTCTTCTTAAGTGCGAAATTGAGCCTCTGTGTTCGACTCTCCATTTACTGTTTCTGCTCAGTAATTGTACAGTACACTCCTCCGCTTACAAATCTGCTTATTTTTTTGGATCATTTCTTAATGTTCGACTCCCCCTATTATAAATTTCTGAAGCAACTTTTGGGATTATTGAGAAGTTTTTATTTGGGTGCGGCTAAACTCGATCTACCGTTACCTCAATCTCCGTAGTTTTGGTATTTC
>NW_003303619.1:244134-261664 GCF_000142945.1 Phytophthora infestans T30-4
GCTTGTACTTCACCTCGAAGTTATACTCGGCAAAGAAGGAAAGCCATCTTGCCATTCTCTGAGAGAGATGAGGCGACTGTGTCGCAGTGCGTAACGACGCATGATCAGTAAAGATCACAAAAGGCTTAGAGCCTAGCAGGTGTACCCTGAATTTGACTAGAGCATACTTCATTGCAAGTAGCTCTTTGTCATGAACTGGATAGTTCTTCTCTGCAGCTTTGAGCTGGCGAGACTCAAATGCGATCACGCGTTCACGTCCTTCGGCGTCGGCTTGTAGTAAAGCACAACCGATTGCAAAATCTGAGGCGTCACAGACGACGCTAAACGGACTATCTGGGTCCGGTAGCGCAAGGATCGGAGCCTGGAGAAGGCTCTCCTTCACAGCCTCAAAGGCTCCGTCGTGCTCGACGTTCCAGCACCATGGTACATCCTTCTTAAGGAGATCTGATAATGGCCGAGCCATCTCCGCGTAATTCGCGCTGTACTTGTGCAAGTAATTGGCTAAGCCTAGCCACTTGCGTAAGTCTTTTTGGTTCTTGGGAACCGGCCAGTCCACGATGGCCTTGACTTTGGCAGGATCTGCCCGTAAGCCACGCTTCCCAATGAAGCACCCGAGGAAAGGTATCTCCTCCGCGGCAAAGACGCACTTGTCCAAGCTGGCATACAACTTATTAGTGCGCATGCACTCGATCACCGCTCGCAAGTGGTCAATGTGGTTATCCACGTCTGACTTTCCGTGCTCGGCACGACTATGGACGAATATATCGTCAAAGTACGTTTGAGCGTACGCCCGGTGGGGCCTAAACAACTGCGTCACAAGACGATTGATTGTTGCTGGTGCGTTCGACAGCCCCTGGGGCATCACCAGCCACTCCCAGAGCATACCGGTCGGAGTACTCACCGCTGTCAGCGGAATGTCGCTCGCTCTCATGAGCAATTGGTAGTAGCCATCGACCAAGTCGAGCGCGCTGTACAACGTACAGCCTACCATGTTGTTCTGCAGAACATCCTTGCGAGGAATCGGCGTTTGCGCCGGGATAGTGGCCGCATTTAGCTTGTTAAAAGCATGAACAATGCGCCACTTGCCGTTCGGCTTTCTGACACAGAACGTGGGTGTCGAGTGCGGAGACTTACTCTCACGCACCATCCCTGCCTCGTGCTTCGCACGGAAGAATGCGTCAATGACGTCACACTGCTCTCTCGGCAAAGGCCATTGCCTTGTTACGCAGTATTTGGTTCCAGGAACCAGGTCAATCTCATGACACACGCCTCGATCCGGAGACAGGCCCGTCGGTGGGTCTTTTGAGACAACGTCTCTATACTCCTTCACCACCGGGTAGAAGGGATCCGAAGGATCTTTGAGGATCGCCGATCCACTTCTTGCGCTCAGCGCCTTCTTGGTGTCCTCTAGGACCGCGTCGCCCACGACGGATGAGGAGTTCAACTCCTCCTCAGGTCCCAGCAAGACCACCTCGGCTAGCTCGCCTGCCTTTAAGGCTTCGCCGAACTCGGCAATGGACATCTCGTCCAGCTCTAGCAGAGCATCTGCAGCGGGCAGAGTATCAAGGCTGATATCGCCTTCTACCTCCCCCGCCACTCCGTTCACGAGTGTATACAGCTGTTCACAGCAATCACGTGGAGCATCACCGCTCGTCACGTTGGACGCATCGTCCGACGTCGAAGACGTCACAGACGCCCTGCGTCTTCTTCTCCTCTCCCTCCGCGACCGAGACCGGCCGGATGAGGGCGGTGTGGCGACATCGCCGTCACCACCACCGGGTGCAGCAGCACCATCACTCCTCGAAGAGGATACAGTGTCTCGCAAGACACTCGGCTGAAAGCCAAGAGGTTCTTGACCTTCACACAGTGAACTAGGTGTCACTTCACCTGCATCTCCTGGGCCACGCCCATGATGCCTCGACTCGCAGTCGACCGCGACCCTCGGGTCACGCAGCGGTAGGTCATCGACCAGATTCATACGACTCAGTGGATTACGCGCCACTCCGCGCTCGTCCTCACCAGGACCCAGCAGTTGGTCATTGACCTGACCTGCACCGCTCCGCGGATAACGTGCCGCACCACGTACGCCCTCAGGGCAAACAGCAACCTCGTTGCTAACAATTTCGGACATACCAATGTCCAGCACTACGGCCGCCTCGGCCTCGTGCTCGCGCCAAAAGCGCTTCTGCTTCCTAGCAGAGGTGGGTTCATGACTCACCAAAGCTCCACTAGGAGCAGGGTGCGACGCACCCAGCGTTTTCGACTTCCAGTCGATCCATGGCTCATGACGTTCCAGCCATGCCATGCCAAGGATGAGGTCATACCTCGCATCCAGGTCTAAGACCAAACAGCGTTCCACGCTATCGAAGTTCTCAAACTTCACTCCAAGGTCGACAGAGACCTTCGACACAGGTACCAGTGTCCCCGTCGCGAGACGGACAGAGATCGTATCTCTCGTTGGCACTTCCAGTGCCTCGGCATACAGCTGACTCCCTTCCAGGGTGGAGCGACGGGCGTAGTTGCCCGAGGCTCCCGAGGCAATCAAGACTCTCCATGGCTTTGCAAAGCCCTTCACGTTCGCTTGAACGACCAGCAAGCCCGGCTTGCACACACTCTTCTCGTAAGAGAGATCAGCTCTCTTCGGGGCTGAGCCCCGTTGCCCTCTACCTCTTCGAGGCACAACAGAACTCAGTTCTTCCCCAGTAGGCCGCCCCGCGCCTACTGGGAGTTGCCGTTTCCCGGCGATGACCCGGAGGGTCGGCTCGCCGGAGCCTCGCGCTTCTTGCGCAGAGGGCAATAGGCCCTCAAGTTCTTAGTGCTATTGCACACAAAGCATCGGCGGATGCCGGCGCGCTGCTCCGCAACAAGAATCTCCGCTTCTTCATCTTCAGCATAGCTGAGGTCCATCGGCTCTGGACCGCTCGAAGAGCTTGCGCTACCAGCGCTCCAACCAGGTCGCGCCGACCTGAAGTTATGCTCGGCATTCAATGCCACATCCACCGCCTCTTCAAAAGAGTTAGGGTGTACACGGAACACTTCCGTTCGAGCTGCGCTCACACGAAGTCCCTCCATGAACACGGTCACGCTGACCAGTTCCGGAAGAGGGTCCGCCGCCATTCCGGCGATAAGAGTTCTCAACTAATGGACATAGTCCAATAAATCCTTCTTACCCTGGCGGGTAGCAAGGAACTTTGACCGGACACGGTACGCCTGATTAGGCGGCGCGAACACGCGCGAAAGCTGTTGCTTCAGCTGATCCCAAGTGGGAAATGCAGCGTCAACAGACGTGCCGCACGTTAGTGCCCATTCGCGAGCGCGACCTCCAAGCCTGGAGATAGCCAGCGCCACGCGCTGATGCTCAGACTGGAGCAGGGCCGATCTCATGGCCATCTCGACCTCACGGGTCCAGAGAAGGAGATTCTCTCCATCCTTCCCCTCGAAGGTTTTTACGCTCACCATGAGCGGTTTCAGTCTCATAGACTCTTCACGCGTCATCGACGCCGCCGCCGTTGCGGCGCTCATCTTCTCTTGGACATGCTCCAAGAGCGCGTTAGCGGGAGAACGATTCCAGCCTGGCAGTGACCGCCTCTGGACCTTGCGATGCAAGATGAGCCACGCCCTCCGGGCCAAGCAAGGACATAAGCTTAGTAAGCGCGTCCTGCTGCGCCGGGGGCAAATTCGCGAACACG
Source organism: Phytophthora infestans T30-4 (assembly GCF_000142945.1). Taxonomy (NCBI): domain Eukaryota; phylum Oomycota; class Peronosporomycetes; order Peronosporales; family Peronosporaceae; genus Phytophthora; species Phytophthora infestans. The sequence goes on from NW_003303619.1 coordinate 247,824, forward strand.
GGGTGTTCCATCCTCGCAGAGGATATAGTCAACCGACTCAGGAGCGGGATTGACTACAAGTGCTACCAAGTGCAGTGGGGCTGCCGTAGCTTTAGCGTCAGAGGAAGACGTTCGACTCAAAGAGTCACGGATACTAAGTTCCTTATCCAAAGGACACTTACAGCCCAAGACCAGGGCTCAAAGTTAACACCTTAACTTTTATGCTTCAAAACCAGAAGTGTTTTATTTACTATTATTGCGGCCAAGCCGCCTAGGGGTAAATGTATCTCTTTAACTATCTAGCATAGTTAAACCTAATCAAATGCATAACGTGTGGCTTTCAGCCAACGTACTGAGAGACCTTGTTAGCTCTACGACTTATGTACTGAGAGTTTGTTAACTCTCCGGGTACTTCGTACCCCTGTGTGTCCCACACCATGTAACCCCGTTACATAAGTACTTTTCTACTTCGGAGGAATATAGTATTTCTAAGTGAAAAGAGCCTCACACGTCCTAATACACGTGTGCTACACTGTAACGTGTAAGCCCAAGTAGTGGACAACGACTACACGCAGGGGTCTTATGTCGGCGCTGAAAAGGTTTGCTCGCTGAGGTGGACTTTAGCAACATAAAAGCGAAAGAAGTGGGAATCAATGCATATTTCAGCCGTACGTGCAAAAGTTTGGGCCATGACAAGTTCTATAGCTGCCGACAACTCGTTATCGTGTCTGATTGTCGGTACTTATTTTCACCAAGTTCGCAAAAAGCACGCACTGGATAAATTACCGGGAGCCCAAAGATGTTCAATTCGTAGTCTAGTATGGTATTTTTGAGTAGGATCTTTAAAAAGTATTGTATCTTGATCTGTGGAAGCCTCACAAATAGCCTACAATTTAAAATCGTGTCCCAAACAGGGGTTTATGCTAGATTCATAATCAGTGATACTAATTTAGTGATAATATTACCTGGTAGACCAGCTAATAAAAAATATTACCTGGTAGACCAGCTAATAAAAAATATTACCTAATATGTTCTTCAGAGGCAAAGTGGTACTATTAAATGTTAATTTCAAATGTGCTACTACTATTTTTTTAAATTGCGTAAATGGGATAGGTACCCAGTGGTCCGTATAAAGTCTGCAGAGCCAACAAAACAAAATCAAAACAGTGTCCCAGCTACAGCGCGCCTTTTCTTACAATATTGTGAGCAAAGCGACGGTTTCAAATGGACAGAAGTATCTTGTGCGAGATTTTACGCCTTCAGCCGTTTTTACGGCTTTGACTTGAAAATACTTTTTACACCGGTTGCAGAAAACCCGTAAATTCCTGTACACTAGCCATAAGTCGCTAAAGCTCGACTAGCTGAAGTATAACTAATCACAGTCAGGTCTGATCGAGTCCGGGACAACTAAATTGTGGGAGTGACGGCTATCGGTAGAGAACAAGAACAAATACCTTGATCTCGCTCTGTCGAATTCAAACAACTGCAACCGTTTGCGGTTCTCCATCTCGATCGGCTTTGTATGTGTCACAGTGAAATACTTGAAATACTTGAACAAACACTTGTAAGCCTACCATCATTACTTCTATTTTCAAATCAAGATACGTACTTAAGTGGGAATATTAAATATTATTAGCGATAATATTTTTTTTCAAATAACTGAGCTAATACTAAATATCATGAAAAATTGAGCTACTATTGCTATTCAATTTCGAAAATAGTACAATTTACTATCGAAAATATCACTTGATATTTGGTTACCATCAGTTGTCGCAGAACCAAAATCTGGTCCAGATCGTAAGGCCAAACTGATTCGAATGGTGTTCATGGCATATACTTCATGCCATAGATAAGCTGATCCAAATCGTTTGATTTCGTTTCCCGGAGTTTACGCTTGCAGATGGCTTGTATGTTTGGCCAATGAGCTGGTTGCACAATACATGAAAACCGGTACATGTACGAGCTAGTTCGAAATACAGTACTGTATATCACAGTACACGCTGGCGTATAACCTCACTGCACTGTATAAAAAATTGCAATACCTTACGGTCAGGTTTCTGGGAGCACGGCACATTACAGAACAGTAAGTTGGTATTATCTCATGCTGACGTGTGTACATCTGAAAGAATGGGAGCGCCAAGAATCTACTCAGCATTATTGAAGCATCGTCGTGAAACCGTTATAGTTCGCGACGAGCGATAAACTTCTTCAACAGTCATTCAGTAATGTCCCGCGTTGACCATAAATGTAAAGACATGTACGACTTTGTGGCATTACCCTTTATACATTTTCGCAGGTTTGCACTACTCTTGCCTAATTCATTTTTTTTAGACAAATCACTGGTTCGCATTGATTTATGGTACTCCTGTGATCGAGCAATTCTGTCAATTCAAATACCGTAAACATTAAAAATCATCGAGCGAAAGAGGCACACGAAACCTTGTTTCATTTTAGAAACTACCACGCTTCCCACCCTCCGCCTACGATGCGCTTAAGCCTTTTCCTCGTGCTTGTTGTCGGTTTTGGTGCAGCCTGCCTCAATTTTGCCGACGCTGAGAAACAAGTCACAATCACACAGCTCGACGACGCTGTGGATGATGTTGCTACGAAAATTAAATCGAATTCTGGCAAGCTCAGAGGTGGGACCAGTGCTGCAGCGAAAGGAGATGCCAAGCTTAAAGAAGCCGCAACAATTGCGACTTCTTCTATAAAGAACTGGGACGATGCGATCGGCAAAATGAAATCCGGCGCGAAGCTGAAGCCATTGGAAACAGCTTCGGGCAAATGGAAAGGCGACTTCGACAAGCTGAAGGCGTCAGGCCAGCTCAAAGACCTTGATGAGAAGCAGGCTGCGAAGCTCACGGAGGATGTTGCACAGGAGGTCGTGAAGAACCCGTCCAAGGGGCGTAGATTCAAGAAGGCTCTCGAAATTGCGTTTGGAGTAGGTGTGACATCGCTTATTGCTGTAGGCCTCAACGTGATGGCTTCGTAGTCCACGTAAGCGCTTAAACGTGGAGTGAGGCGAATCTAACTGCCCGTGCTGGTTGGTCGGAGTAGTTTACTAACAATGTTAACGACAGCAATCGAGCTTGAGGCACAACAAACATTTACGCCTGGTGGCAAACGACCACAAGTGTCGATCGTTTTAGGCAAGATTTATGTCGTACTGAAGCTCGGTTTATTTGACCGTATATGTCGATACGGAAACCTCGATTCATTTAAAATAAAAGGTTTTTTTTTCTTACCAAAACAAGTGAAAATAACCAAAATTATTTATCGACCAAACCCTGTACTATTTAATCACCTGTCGTATTCTCTTGTACAGTTCATATCGCTTTTGATCAATTTTCAGACCCGTTTTGATTTTACCATTTTGAACTACGAATTGTTCATTTTGAAGGTGAAAAGGTGTAGCTTACAGCATGGTGTACTAGGGCGGACGACATTGCCAACATTCAGGAGGTCTATCGCTTCATATTAGTGATTTTAGGTACAATTATTGAACATGGGATGTCAAATGCTTTTTTAGGAAAAACATTTCTTCTTCGTCGGCGCGTCAAATCGTTTAAGACAGGGCGGCTTATACGTGAAAAAGAAGACGAACGCGCCGTATTGTAAATAAAGAAGTGAAAGCGAAGAAGAAGGTATTTTACTGCTTCGGCGTGGCTGTAGCGTCTCGAGTGATACACTCCTGGACACAATTAATCGGCCACCTCGTAGAAGAGGTCGGTCCTAGTTGGCTGCGTCGATGTTGCTTGGGAGCATCTGGTCACGTCTGATTGAACGGATGTTGATTTCCTGCACTGTTGGTAGAACTTCAGATGAGTTACTCCAGAGACGGCAACTGCAGCGATCTTGTCCTCTTGTTGCACCTTGGTGGAGCACACTGCCTCGAACTTCCAGCAGTAGCACAGTCGCTCAAAGCCACCAGCTCCCAGGCCAGTCTCCTTCATTCGATGCAGCTTCAAGTCGATATTCTAAGGTCCGACGACAACCGATCGCCATTTCTCGACCAGCGAGGCTTGGGGAGTGTCGGAGCGTGCTACTCTGTAAGCACAGTGCGGCACATGCATTGCAACTGGATACGCGTTATCTTGACGTACTACGGTATCTGCGTCATCAGTCTAGTGCAGCTCGTAGTTCAGCTTCAAGGAGGTCAGAAATTGGACATGCAGCTCGAGGGCTGCAAGAAGGAAGCGGCCGCTCAACGGCATTTGCATAGCTCTCAATTCTACTCACTTCTCATTTCTCCGGGTTTGACTCACATACCAAGTTCCTATCGATCCAAAAGGTTATGAGAGCCAACGCCAACACCACAACCGCCTTCACGACCAAGCTTTGCAAGTTCGCCGGAACGGGGTACCGCGTCTGGGCGCGGCAGCTCCAGCTGTATCTGAAAGTGAAGGATGTGTGGGGTGCTGTGTTGAAGCCGGCACCAACATCGCTGCAACTCGAGAATGAGCAGACCGGCCAAGCTGATCGTCCGTTACAGCTGAGGGAGCGACCGCTAGATCAGCTGCTATTGCAGCAGAAACTCGCCACGACCATTATTCTGTCGGCGCTGACTGAGGATCAAGCCGCGTTGGTTGCGGACTTACCGCATCCGCAGGCCATGCTGAAAGCGCTGCAGAAGACGTATCGCCATGTGTGCGACACGACAGTCGGGTCACTTAAGCGACAGTATCTGGCTCTCTACGTCGATGTCGGTGGTGACATGGTGGAGCACATCAGGCTAACCCGCTTGATGTTGGCAGAATTGAAGTGCTATAAGATATCCCTCAGTGATTCTGAGAAGAAGAGTAATTTTCTACAAAGCCTTGGGCCCGACTGGAATGGCTACATAGGCTCGCTGGAGACATGCACTACGATCGATGAGCTTCTGATTAAAGTTGCCGCCGAGGCAAGGCACCGTGCGACTCGAACACAACGTGGAAAGCGGAGTGGTGCCCCAGCAGTGCGTGGCGGTAGTGCCTTTACGGCGGCCACGCACGGGAAGTCAGGTGTGAAGAAGGGTAAATGCTTCAACTGTGGGAAGCGTGGTCACTTCAAGAATGAATGCAAGTCGAAGAAGCGACTCATCGGTGCATATGGCGGTCGGAACAACAGCCAAGGCTGCAGTGGTGGCGAAGAGAGCGGTTTTGTATTTTATGTGAGCTCTGTCTCGGACTCACTGGGAGCCGACTGGATAATTGACTCTGGCGTATCCAGTCACATGACGGGCGCGCGTGTACTACTGTCTGGTCCGAGTAAGATGGACGCGAACGTTGTCATTACGACGGCTAATGGGATGAAGCTTCATGCGACGCATCGGGGGAAAGCGGACTTGCTATTGGCTACTGACGGAATGTGCACTTTGGATCACGTACTGTTTGTGCCTGGGCTGCAACGCAATCTCGTCAGTCTTAGTAAGGTCGGAGCTGCAGGGCTTACGGCCACGTTTGATCATGAGCGATGCGTGATTACGAGCGGTAAGTCCAAGCTGGTAGCAACTCGACGAAGCAGTGGCCTGTATGTTGTGGAGGTGCCCAGTACCATCCGTAATGCTGAAGCGGCATACGTGTCTGGCTATCGGCTGAGCGACTTATCCCTCTGGCACGCCAGGCTTGGACATTTGAGCGTTCGAGACTTGATTAAAGTGCTGAAAGACGGTGGTGTGACAACGCGCGACAAGCAACTGCGTCCCTGTGAGGCTTGCGCAGCTGGGAAATTAGCCAGTCTACCTTTCTTATCGAAGAAACCACGAAAACTTAAGCGCGGACAAGTCCTGATCGCAATCGAATATGTGGGGCCAATGGAAACGACATCGCGTGATGGTTATACCGGCTTGGTAAGTATGATGATCGAGCCCTATCACTTAGCTGCGGTTTTTCCAGTCAAAGAAAAAAGCTCAGCTACGCAGCTGCGAGTACTCCGTGAGTGCATTGCAAACTTGAAGGTTGCAGTCCCGAAGGCAAAAGTGTCTGTACTGAAGAGCGACAACGCTGCTGAGTACTTTCCAGATTGACAATATACCAGCTCCATGTCCGCCGTTCGCTTGAGATAACCCAGCACACGACCAACTGCAGCTTGCACTGTGCGTGTTGTAAGCTCCGTTTCTTGAGCGATGAGACGAACGGCTGTGGCAAGATCAGGACGACTCACTGTCGATGCATATAGTAGCGATCCCACAACAGGACGAAATGATTCACCAATTATCTCCATATATCGATCACTTGGTGCTGGAAGTCGATGTTCATCGGGGTGCGAGGCTGCATTTGACCATAGCTGTTGTCAAGTCGCTTGATCATCATGCCGGCATACTTCAGCTGTGCAATTGACGGTATGTGGCCGTTCTTGCTCCATGACATCTCCATACCAACGAAGCTGCTAGAGGCATCACACTTGCTGATCGCGAATCGACGAGCAATATTCACTTGAAAGTCAGTCAGTTCTGTAGTCACATTACAGAAGATGAGCATGTCGTCTACATATAGGAGAACGACCATAATGCTGTTAGCGCTGCGCTTAACAAGAACGCAGGTGTCGGATTGGCACTGCACGAAACCACACTCGCACAAGAACTTAGTCACGGTCTCGTACCAAGGTCGCGACGCCTGCTTCAACCCGTATAGAGCTTTACGTGATATCCATACCTTGTCATCACCATTTTCAATCGGGGGGGGGGGGGGGGACAAAGACCTCTTCTGACAGGCTGCTGCTCAAGAATACCGTTTGCACATCAAGTTAAAGATGATCCCAGCCGAGTTGAACAGCCAAAGCCAGAATGGCTCGGATTGAGTCATGACGAACGACGGGGCTGAAGGTCTCTGTATAGTCCACCCCACAGTGCTGCGTGAATCCTTTGGCTACTAACCGGGCTTTGTACTTGTCCATGGATCCGTTTGCGAGAGTCTTACGACGAAATACCCACTTGGTTTGCAAAGGACGTACGTTCGCTGGAGGAAACATTTCTTCGTAGGTGCCATTGCGTCTCAAACTGTCCATCTCTGCGCTGATAGCTTGGCGCCACAGCTCCGCATCCGGACGAGACATGGCTTCTTGCAGCGTGAGTAGGTCTTGGAGCTCACTCACCAATGTCATTTCCTCCGCGCTGTGCGACTCCTCAAATTCGAGTCTGCGAACATTTCTTTTTCTTGATACGAGTGCTGCGGTGAGGAACTTGCTTGTCCATGCGGGGGTCAATGATGTGCTGCCTCTGTTCTTCTCCGGCGGCCGATGTATCATGTTCGGCAGGTTCCATTTCCACGTCTTCTTGTACTGTATCCAGCCCAACCGGCACAGTCTCACTGGTTGGCTCAGGCTGTGTCGCTGCTGGCAGCTCTCCCTCTAGTGTCACTAACTTGTTTTTGGGGACTTGAGACTCGAAGAAGACTGCCGTAAGTGATACGACGACCGCCTCGTCCACTCAGCACCCAGAAGCGATACCCACCGCTTTTCTCGTAGCCGATATAGACTCCTTTCGCCGTCTTGGCATCCAGCTTCTGCCGCTGCAATTTGGGAAGCAGCACTTCAGCATCACAGCCAAAGACTCGCAGCTTGCTCAGCACTGGCACACGCTCCGTCTGTGCTACGATAGCTGTCGCCCCAGCTAGTACCTTAGTCGGGCAGCGAGTTCGAATGTACGCTGCGGCCAAAACCGCGTCGCTCCAGAAGCGCTTTTCCATCCTAGCTGCCTGAAGCAAGGATCGCGCCATTTCGATGACAACACGGTTGCTCCGCTCAACTTTGCCGTTCTGCTGCGGGGCGTATGGGGTGCTGAACTCTTGCGCAGTCCGGTTCTCGTTGCAGAACTTGGCTATTTCCCCACCAACAGGGCTGCAGCTCGAAGTGTACTGCGATGCTGCCTTTGCATGCGAGAAGGAACGGAAGTCGTCCTCTGGCTTCGTTGTGGTTTTGAATGGGTGCTGCATTGCGTGGGGGTCAAAGAAACAACCAATCGTCACTCTGTCGACTACTGAATCTGAGTACGTGGCTCTGGCGTACGGTATCAAGGAGTGCATTGGGCTCAAACCGTTGCTGCTCGAGCTGGGGCTCGATGTTGGCAAGCTAATCGTCCACGAGGACAATCAAGCGGCTCAACATGTTGCAAAAGGAAAAGGTGTCTCGCAGCACTCGCGTCACATTGATCTGCACATTGATCTCTCGCAGCGCTCGCGTCACATTGATCTGCGTTACCACTGGGTGCGTGAGCAAGTACAGCGCAGGATCATCCAGATACGCTATTGTGCAACGGCGGCCATGGTGGCAGACTTGCTTACAAAGCTCCTGACTTAAGCCAAGTTCAACACGTTCATCACGACGCGGCTTGGCATGGGCCGAGTGGGAGTGTCGGAGCGTGCTACTCTGTAAGCACAGTGCGGCACATTCAGTGCAACTGAATACGCGTCATCTTGACGTACTACGGTATCTGTGTCATCGGTCTAGTGCAACTCGTAGTTCAGCTTCAAGGAGGTCAGGCATTAAACATGAAGCTTGAGGGCTGCACACAGGAAGCGGCCGCCCAACGGCTTTTGCATAACTCTCAATTCTACTCACTTCTCATTTCTCCGGGTTCGACTCACATACCAGGTTCCTATCTATCCAAAAGGAAGCTCTTGGATCACTTTGAAGAGCAGTAGCGACATCCTTGTCATGAACACGACGTAGACGCTTGTATCGTCTGGTCCGTGGAGAAGTATCGTCTTGTCTGTCTTGGTTTGTCTCCTTGCGTACTGTCATTTGGTCGCTGGCAACATTAACCCATCAGGGATATTCGTGATCCACCAGTGCGTAGTGCAGACTCCTCACTGCGAGCTCACGGAAGAGTTTATCTGAATTGTTGTCATCCGAAGTTTGCACATTTGCTTTGTCGTCCTATACGCCGACTTTGTGGGTAAGCTGCGAGAAATACTGGAGGCGTTCTTGACGTTCATGAGCTAAACCTTTGAGCTCGTGGTGCTAAATTTGGCGCTTCAGTCGATTCTTGCGGCAGGAAACTCGGCTCCGAAGACGTCGACGGGTCAGGGAACATTCCGGCTTCGAGCTCGCTAGTACTTTCCCGGCTGAAGAGGTTTGTATTTCGACAGATTGAGCTGCACTCAAGAGCTCAATGAGCGTCGTGATTGGCGTCTGATGAAATGCGAACCTAACGATCTCGTCACGGGGGTACTGAAGGATGTGAGGACGCTCCCCGGAGAATTGGTTTACGTCTACCATTGCTGTGGTGATGGCGTGCTGCTTCGACGATGTCGTCGCAAGATAAGGGGGAGATTTTCGTAAAGTGCGGGTCTGGCTGGACCTTCGACTCGCTACTCTGATTCGTGGCAAAAGAAAACTAGGGCGAGAAAGAACGTTTTGCATTTTTTTCTATCAGATAGAGACGGATTTTCTCACAGCCTGAAAGTAGACACGAAAAAGTTCACGCGTTTGGAACATTGTTGAGCTACCTGTCCGAGCCATCCACTAATGGCTGCGCCTATGTCGTGATGACACCCGTCTCGGGTAGCGGTGGATTGAGACTGCTCACCAGTGTAACTTGAGCGTAATAAACTTGATACATGTCAAACGAAGTGCGTATTCTGCTAAAAACAAAAAAAAGGCGAGCATTGAGAAAAGGCTTTGAGGAATATGTAAAAAAAGGAAGATCCCGGTGTCGATGAATTACTGGAAAGTTATTTTTTTCATTTATTTGTTAACACATTTTGGCAAACCCGTGAATGCACGGACTCTGTTGGTTGTTGTGCCCTCATAATGTAGCTATTAGAAAAATGTAACGGTTTTTTTATTTAACCCCTTCAACCCGAAGGATTTTAAGGGTGACGCGAACCTGTATATACAGCATACATTAGTATAGAAAATTGTATACCTCAAGGGTTGGGTGAGATGGTGAATGAATAGGTTAGCGGCGTAGAAGCTACGGATATCGCGCGTTGAGCTGTATATACCCCGCGAATGCGCTGTATATGGACTGGTATTGCACTAGCATCTTGCATTTCACCTCGTAACACGTGTACAGAACCAGATCGACCCCCCCTTGGAATCTAGAGAGTTTTGTCAAAATTTAACAATAAAGGTGATCCGGAAAATGCAGATCAGACCCATCATATGGATAGAGACGCTCCTAAAGTACAAGCAATCATCGCATTAGAATCTCGACTAGTTATCCAAAGAACGCTCACTCTCACTTTTCACTCTAAATCTTTCTCTTCTTCGGATGACGCTCGGCGGCGCTTGGCGGGCGACTTGCGCAGACGTATTTTACCCTGCATGCTGTCAGGAATGTCCATGCCGTTCTTGAGTAAGCTGTGCCAGATATCCTAGCAACGTCGCAGCTCACCTTTCTTGGTATGATTCGGTTTCAAGCACAGGTACACGGGGGGCGAGCTGAAGCATACATCGCAGAAGTATGTAGTAGTCCCGCCGCGTTTCCCGTCCGTCCGCAGCATGGAGAACACTTTGCAGCTGCGTTGTACACGTTTTAGCTGCCCTGAGGTTTTCTCCACTCGTCAACTTGCTTTGCCGAAGGAGCGACACACTCTGTTAACACCCCAGCATCAGAAGAAGTCGGAACTTGAACGGAACGCGTACTGCAGTCTGCAGGAGGAGATTGATCTGCAATAGCAGTATATGTTAGTCAAGACTGTATATACAACGAAAGATTAGCACACCTACCAGCACCGAACGTGTTACCTTCATACAAGTCTTCATCATTCATGTTGATGAGGCCTAGGTGCAACTTGCGGATATACTGGACATGGGTCAAAGGATGACACTCTGTTAACACCCCAGCATCAGAAGAAGTCGGAACTTGAACGGAACGCGTACTGCAGTCTGCAGGAGGAGATTGATCTGCAATAGCAGTATATGTTAGTCAAGACTGTATATACAACGAAAGATTAGCACACCTACCAGCGCCGAACGTGTTACCTTCATACAAGTCTTCATCATTCATGTTGATGAGGCCTAGGTGCAACTTGCGGATATACTGGACATGGGTCAAAGGATGTGTTCCGTTTGCTGCGCGAAAAGCCCGGTGTACAATGTAGCCATTGACAATAGCTAGATCCACGAGTCCCAAAAACAGCGACTTGTAGTACTTGCGGAAAGTCACTGCACGCTGCAATGAATATCGTTGCAGGCGGAGCTGATCATGCACATCAACTCCGCCCATGAACTTGTGGTAGTCCCTCACTGCTTTAGGACAAGCCACTTCATGGAGCTCTCCAGTCTTCTCCCTCCTCACAACCCTCTGAAGCGTAAGGTCACTCCCGGTACACAAGAAAAAAAAACTGGTTTGCTGTCCCACCAGTTGATAGCAGCCATTTGCTCCACTTGTTTGGATCGAACGGTAGTGAAAGTTCCCCGTACGATATGGTTGGGTCGTTTCTCCGGGTCCTTCTTCTTGTGTCTGATACTTGCAGCGAATCCAATTCGGTTTGTCATGAGCGTGCCAACGATATAGAACCCCATCAAAAGTAACTGGACAGCTAGCACCACACTAGAGTAAAAGCGATCTGTAACCACGAGCCGAAAGCCCTTGTCTTGACCGTCAGGAAAAGTCTGCCTTCAGGTTACGAACTACTGCAGCAGGACCCGACTTCTTGTCCACCGAAGTCGTGTCATCAATGTGTTGCTTCTTGTCTACATAGACCTCAAATCTGTATTATACCGCAGATATATACAGAATATCATAGATGTAAGATATATTATACAGCTTTTCACCTCCAAGCATTTCGGTAAGTACCTGATGCAGTACGCAGAGCGCGCGCAGCACAGCATAAACATCTTTGTGCCCCATTTACACGGTTTATCCTTCATGTACACGCGAGTCTTGTTGAACGACGATTGCAATGATAGCATTCCTTCATCGAACACAAGCTCAGCAGAAGGTATAAAACCACGACAGAATGTGCGCTGCAGCACATAACTACTTTTCGAATCTTCCAGGCTCTATCAGTCTTGGCGCGTGGATCAAGGTTGCTTGAGAAGTGCAGATTCCGGAAGCTCAGCAGAAGGTATAAAACCACGACAGAATTAGAGCCTGGAAGATTCGAAAAGTAGTTATGATTCAGCACATAACTACTTTTCGAATCTTCCAGGCTCTATCAGTCCTGGCGCGTGGATCAAGGTTGCTTGAGAAGTGCAGATTCCGGGAAATCTCCATGAAGCGGTCTCTCGTCATATAGTTAGAGAACTTGCCACGTCCAATAGCGCCTTCATCGTCCCGGGTCCAATGGTTTGAAATCTTTTCTCGGTTTGGCTGCACGGTCCGAGCGAGAAGTAGCCCCATGAACACACAGATTTCATGGAGAAGAACAGGATGGACTTCCATGAGTGACATACGTACATCTCCTCGTGAACGCAGCGGAGTCCTGTCATCCGGCCGGCGACGCTGCATTATTTTTTCGACGCTCTAAGTATGCTTCAACACGCGCCTCTGTTTGATCATGATTGTAGTTGCTGCTGCACACAGCAATATGTTGCCAAAGTGATACTGGCATAAAGTAGAAGAACGACGCTAGCGGTGAATCGCCACACTTCATCGCATCTGGGTGCAGCCTTCGATAAGGGAATATTTCTGCTAACGTTACCGCCAAATACCACGCATTTGTACCAGCTACTTGATGTCGCCGTCCTCAAGCCGTTCAAAGATGCTGTGGCTAATGTACTGGTGTCTAAGCTACTGGATGCAGCAGACATGACAGTATCAAAAAAACAGCTATTCAATTCGCTTGCGCGGCTTACAAGTCAACTATCGCAGAGCGGCCCAGCAATGCAATTAACGCATTCTCCCGTCGTCCCTCCAGAATAAGACAAATCGGCTTCGAAGGTATAGGGATGAGGATGTCAAGGACACGGGTGGTAGCTGAATTGAAAGCGAGAGGGGGTCCACATGGGCGCCCGCACGGAATATCCGCCAGCACTAGAGAACCTGAGCAAGAAGGCTAGAGTCACAGTTGATATTGAAGGAGTTTTGGTAGGTAATGACGACCTTCCTTATAATAGTGGCGTCTTATGTTCTACCAATAATAGAAACATCAGCGCGCACTAAATTGATCACTTGGGTTTTGCTTGTGGTTTTGCATAGTTGTCCATACTCCTTAAGACTCGAGCTACACTGTATTTTAGTTGCATTCTGATCATGTTAATGCCTTGATTCCACTTATTAGTAGATAGCGTGGCCTTCTAACTCGATCGCTTACGTCCTGGCTCAATTCCGTGCACTGAATCCGCTCGTTATTAATAGTGTGGCGATGGAACCCTTGTAATGGTACAGCATCTGGATACAGCAGTGATTCCTCTGGATAGTGATAAAAGAAAGCAATATCACTGAAAAGAGGTACTTACAATTAGTTTAGTGACACTAGCACTTATTTCATACTCGAGCAACATCGCATGTCACCGTCCCCCTTTCCTAACGTTTTAAGTACTGTATTGTACTGCTGATGCAGCGCCGTCCCCACACAGAGGAGCGCGGTCTGCTCCCGACACTCGCTCGAAGTGCCCGCCGCTCACCCTTCAGCAGTCCACACATTATGCCTCGTCGGATTCCTCGCCCCGTTCTACTTTTGCTTGTGCTGGGCGGTCTGGGACTGCTAGTAGTCACTGCCAACTTCATTTTTACATGGCGTGCCACGTCAGTCGCCCGTACTCGCGCCGAAGAGCACCTTGCGACTCTGCGGGAAACCCCTGGTGACACTAATACAAGAGGCAACAATGGAGGCAACACTCTTGACGCTCAGAACGGAGACCAAAAGCCGCAGATGCAGGAAGAACGCGACCAGTTCTCAGCCGACGACGTGCAGCGTATGGAGAAGCAACTTGTGTACACACTCCACCAGATAGCGCAGCGCACGACCGAGAAGCGTGGTATTGTGCTGCCA
>NW_003303619.1:290155-293189 GCF_000142945.1 Phytophthora infestans T30-4
TATTAAATGTGACGAGTTGCTGGAGTCGCCGTTCCGATGCTTTTTAAACGAGGTGCATTACGTGTATCTGGTAGCCGTTTCGGAGACGTATGGAGGGATTGCGGACTATCTAGTACTGAACAACATAGTACAGTACGCATCCGTCGACCTGCGCACTGTACTGATGGCCAAGGTCGACAGTACAAGGGGAAATTTCCTGCGGCAAGCTGAAGAGATCGCCCACGTTGCTCAAGCGTGGGAACTCGAGCCGACGAGATACGAGAGCCTCGGTAAAGAGGTCGTGGCGTGCATGCACGGCATACACAGGGGCCCTATAAGACCAAACGCGATGCCGAAGGACTGATCGAAATGCTCAAGGCACGCTTGGTGGCGTGCTGTAATGAGCAGGAGCTCGGCGTGCATAGCGCGGACGAGCTCGCGTTGGAGCTGCACAAAGCTCTGTACGACCTTAAACATGCTGGCAGACTCTGAAGCAAATTATTCCATAAGCAATTGGTGGAGATCGGCTTCGTGCAGAGTTTAGTGAATTTGTGTGTCTACTTTATATCCAAGGACGGCGTGTTGTTGGTGGTCGGAGTGTATGTGGACGACCTGCGGGCGCCAGAACCGAGCAGGCGGCCGTCGATGCGTTGTTCGGTGAGCTGGCGTCGCTTTCGGTGAAGGACCTGGGTAGTGCGCACCAGTTTCTGGGTATGCGAGTAAACTACAATGATGAGTGCGTCTACGAGATGGACCAGGAAGTCACCATCACTGATCTGCTCATGGAAAATGGTATGGAGATGAATCATGGAGTGAGGACGTACTTCAAGCGTAATTTATTAAATTTATGAGATAGCTTCGATTGGCGATTAATTTAACGAGAGTGCGGTGAATACGGGTGCGCTACTCCCCGTGACCAGTAGCGACGACACGATCACTGTGTCAAAGTTCCAATCAGTCGGTAGTTTGCTGTGGCTGGCGCGGTGCACTCGCCAAGACATAGCGTTTGCAGTGCATAAGGCGTCTAGAAGGACGCACAGCCCGACAGTAACATATTGGCAGCTTTCGAAGAGAGGACTGCGGTACTTGGCGGGGACTCGAGGACTGCATCTGCGGAGGCATATCAAGAGCGAGTCGCATAAGCCACTGGACGTGGAGGCATACAACGACGCTGATTTCGCTGCTGGCAAGGAATACCGGCGGTCAGTGACCGGGGGTTTCATCACCATGGATGGAATGACGATTGATTGGGTGTGCAGAAAGCAAGGCGGCGTGTCGTTGTCGACGATGGAGGCTGAGTATCGGCCGCCTCGGGCATGGGGCAGGAGCTGCTGGGGATCCGAGAACTGCTCAAGGAGCTGGGTGTTGTGTTCGTGGAGCCAATGTTGCTGAAGGTCGATAACCAGGCCGCATTGAAGCAACTAGACAGCGAGAAGGCATAGTCCAAGGCCAAAAACATCGACGTCAGGATCATGTTTGTCGCGCATCACACCAGGCGCAGCGTGATGAAGGATGAGTACTGTGATAGCGAGCAAATGCCTGCTGACTTGCTAACCAAGGTGTTTCCGGCTTCGAGGTTGAGTAAGCTAAGAATGCTTGAGGGGCTGAGCGAAGGTGGACACGAAGGGTCCCACCGACCGATGGGGAGGGGGGGTTGAAGTACCGTGGTGTATGGCGTGATTGGCTAACCCTTAGCCAAGTGCGAGGGCGTCGGAAACTGCGACGGTTCCGGAGATCGGTACAGTGGTCGCTGGTTGCTGGTTGGTTGCCAGAGCACGGAGAGGACTGAGAGGTAGATACGATGTTGTATGACGAAGACTGAATCTAATGTCACTCTCTATTTTGCGCATTAAGCCCGAGTGCTTTTAAGTGCTAGCAAGTCTGGTCGCTGACCGACTTACAACAGAGTCTTCGTCAGTGCATAATTCTTCTTATTCACTATTCCTCGATAAATCTACCTTTTACAAAAAAAATCGATGGCAAGTCTTTGGTCCTCGATAATACGCCCGCCCGTCTCAACCGTGTCGTGTCCATGCTGCAACGACTCTGGTTAATGACCGCAATGACATCTCATTCGAATTCAGTATATGTATTTGCACGCAATTTCTGTAGTCAGTAATTTCATGTCGCTTTGAGCTTCGTGCCACTAAAATATCTACAAACAAATGTTCTTGACTTTTATTGCGGATCAAAGAGCTTGAGAATTATGACCATTTTTAAGGAACATTGTTGTCACTAAATCGATGAAGATCACTCACGACACGTCTTAATATGAATGCCCAACTCCTCCACCTGGTAGTCATTGGAAGCGCCTCCAGCCATTAAAGCTGTGAGGCCATGAATCCCGAGAGAGCGTCATTGTCGTATCAAAAGCAACCAGTGACCAATGCCACTTGTGCGTGCTAGTGCAAGGCATGCCATTTCAAGCTGTAACCACGTGCTCGAGAAACACTCCTCCGTTCATCCATTGATACCTTCGCCGATGTTTCTGCCATTTTGTTGCCGATGATGCAACCCAGCACCGATAGGTGGTTGGCAGGAAGTCTCCGGCCATTCCAAAAATAAACAATAAGTTGCGGTCTGCTTGATTACCTGTACTATTATTATCTTAGCAATAATAATAAAAAATGCTTTCAAACAGTATGAGACGGCTGCTACTATTCTCAAACCTGATTTCCATATCTCAGTTCTAATTTATTTGATTTTATAAAAATTGGATCAAGATTGATCGAGACTTATCATTGATTTATGGGCAATTCATCGAGATTGGCTCCCTATCGCATCGACTATCCATTTAGAGATTGGAGGGATTTGTCAGCTCATCAGAGATCAGTCTTATTACATTCGCTTTTGTAGGGAGTCAGAAACTGTTCAGATTCTGGACTAAAAAAACGTTAGGAGGAGCATGGTCACCTTACCACATGTTCAACTAGGGGGTACACCTTCAGAAATGGCCGATTACATTTGGTACTGGACTGGAGGGGAAGACCACCAGAATACCATGTTACAAGCACCTGTAACCTTCTGCAATACGGCCTTGGAATTGAAAGAAGAA
>NW_003303620.1:0-2500 GCF_000142945.1 Phytophthora infestans T30-4
CGTCGCTTTTTCCCAAGCGAAATTCCATCTCAGACTGGATCTGATCAATGAGTGCGCCTGCTGTGACGCTGCCGTCAGCACGCACAGCACGCACAGCACTTTCAAAAGTTGGACGCTCCGTTATCTGCCTCCGGGTTGGATTAGCGATTGACAGACAGTTGACATGGTCATTAGCAATTGAAGAAATGTACCACGGTCCATACGTCTTGTCAGATCGACGTTTCCGATACACACGCACGGAAAACTCGCATCCATCAGAGCTACACCCAATGAGTCTGTGGACTCCACTTCGTTGCCTGACCTTGACTGCCTTTCCGAGGCTAAGAGCATAGTCTTGTGCAGCATGGAGAGCGTCCGTTGCTGACTCAAATACCATGCCAACCGTCAAGCACGCTGAACCGCTTGAGTCGCTACCCTCACTGATATCATCCACGTCGACATCCATTGTTGTCCCTCAGTCGCAATATTCGTATATGGAAGCGCAAAGTGTGCGAGTTTGCCTTGGGGCTGTGGGAGGTAGGTCGCTGAACGTCGCGATTTGTGGGTTTGGACCAAACCCACTGTAGCCACTTCTCGGCCAGTGATCTATAGTGCACTACACATTTTGACACACAAACCTCACTTTCATACACCTGTTGGCGTTTGTTTTGAGACTGTCACATACTGTCAATACCGATGGCAGCCCATACACCTATTGACACACGTTTCACACATACTGACAAAACGTTTCAGGATGATACACGTTCTGACGTTTTCCCGTGTGTTCGCCTCGATACGAGGCCTGACTATGGAAATCGAGCCGCTTTGGTGTTAAGACGCGCAAACGTTGACGGAGGGTGGACGTAGACGCCACCCCGTGCAATCGTACCCACGAGAGCATTCTCTAATTGGGGCAGTTGAAAGCCACTCGATCGTCCGATCACGAGCATTGCGACGGACACTTTCGTTCGTTCGCTTCTTCCCTGTAGGTCATGGCTGCAATGACCCCGTCCGCCGAGCCGCGGCGCTCGGCGTTCTTCACGCTTGAGGACGCCAAGATAAGTTTCAGTATCATCTGCTGCATCTGCGGCATCGGCACGCTCGCCATGCCCTCCAATTTCGCCCGTGCTGGACCCGTGTACGGCACCATTGCGATGCTTTTTATGGCTTTTGCCAATATCTATTCAACCGTGGCGCTGTCCCGCGTCATCCTCGTAGCGCCTCCCTCCGTCCAGACGTTCAGCGATGTTGGTGAGTGGGTGCTCGGCAAGACCGGACGCTACCTCGTCAACGTGTCCCAGTTGCTTGTGTGTCTGCTACTACCGTGCGCCTTCCTGGTGCTTGGTAGTACCCTCCTAGACGTGCTGTTCCCGGACTCGTTCAGCCAAATCTTCTGGATCGTTTTCATGGCCGTCACGGCCGTGCCGGCCTGTTTGATTCCGACCCTCAAGGCCGCTGCGACCGTCGCGTTCATCGGATGTATGGGAACCATCATCGCTGACGTGGTAGGAATCTACGTCCTGGAATGGGAGATGCGCGGTCATCCAGCCGCGCCGTCCCCCGATATCTCGCTGCACCAGGTCCTGACGGCGTTCGGCAACCTGTCGCTGGCGTACGGCGTCGCCGTCTTGATTCCCGATCTGCAGCGTCAGCACTCGCAGCCCAAGCGTATGCCCCGCGTTATCGTGGTTAGTCTGGGCATCGGTTCGGCTTTCTTCCTGGCTGTGGCTATCGCTGGTTACGTAGCTGGAGGTTGCCAGCTTTCGGCTAACCTTCTCTTCTCCATCGTCAACATTTCCGACCCGTCATCGCCGTCTGCGCTGGGTTTCGTCCCAGATCACGGCGCTGTGATCATGGCGTACATGTTCATGCACCTTCACGTCGTGATAGTTCTGTCCACGGTGCTGCAGCCACCGTTCTATATGGCTGAGCGTCTCATTCTAGGTATGCACAAGGACCCCGTCGATGCCGTCTCGATCCATCAAGAGAGAAAGGAGGAAAACGACGGATGGGAGGAGCTGCGCGAAAAGATGTCGACTAACGGCCCCGTACTCAGCGTCACCGAACGCGGCGCGAGAGACCTCGAGAGCAACGCCGAGTCGGACATCGATACGCTGTCGAACTCTGCCAAGCGTGAACAGGGCGAGAAGGAACACGATGAGGCCCAGCTCTCAAACTACAGCGTCAATGTGTTCCGCTACGTCACGTTGCGTCTCGTCATCATGGCGATTCTTGTGGGAGCCGCAATCGGCTTCCGCTCGCACTTCCTGGACCTCGTGGATTTCACGGGCGCGTCGGCCATCACCGTGTGCTGCCTGGTGCTGCCGCTTGTGTTCTACCTCAAGGTTTTCTGGCGCGACTTGCCAATGTATGAGCGCGTGGTGGCGGTTGTGGTGATCGTCGTGTGCACTGTCGTGGGTTGCTACGTTATGATCGACGCCGGCAAGAATCTGTTTAATCCTGATTCGGACGGCGTGACGTTTCCGTACTGCTCGGAGGAGTATCAATCCGAGCCGTACTA
>NW_003303620.1:5167-6453 GCF_000142945.1 Phytophthora infestans T30-4
CTTCTGCTGCTTCTGTGGTATGGCTCGCTGTCAATGCCATCCAACTACGCGCGCGCGGGGCCGATCTACGCTACGGTTGCTCTACTTCTGATGGCGTTCGTAAACATCTACGCGACTATCGCTCTGTCCAAGGTCATCAACGCAGCACCGCCGTCCGTCAAAACATTCACGGATGTCGGTGCCTGGGTGTTTGGCATCACAGGTCGCTATGCTGTCATGATGTCGCAGCTGTTAGTGTGCCTACTGCTACCGTGTGCTTTCTTGGTACTCGGCAGTATGCTGCTCGACGTGCTGTTCCCCGATTCGTTCAGTCAGATCTTCTGGATGGTCTTCATGGCTGTCACGGTCATCCCAGTGTGCCTGATCCCCACCTTGAAGGAGGCGTCTTCCGTTGCGCTTATGGGGTGCCTCAGTACGATCATAGCTGACGTCGTCGGAGTTTCCATTCTGGAATGGGAGATGCGGGGTCACCCGTCGATCCCGAAGCCTGATGTGTCACTCCACCAAGTGGTGACTGCATTCGGTAATCTGGCACTTGCGTACGGGGCTGCTGTGGTGATCCCAGATCTACAACGTCAACACTCTCAACCGGAGCGGATGCCACGCATCATTATGGTCAGCATGGGGATCGGTACGGTTTTCTTTCTCGCCATTGCCATTGCCGGCTACGCTGC
This sequence comes from Phytophthora infestans T30-4, assembly GCF_000142945.1. Classification (NCBI taxonomy): domain Eukaryota; phylum Oomycota; class Peronosporomycetes; order Peronosporales; family Peronosporaceae; genus Phytophthora; species Phytophthora infestans. The sequence goes on from NW_003303620.1 coordinate 5,842, forward strand.
TGGAGGATGTCAGCTTTCGGGCAACCTCCTCTTCTCGGCTGTCAACACGTCGGACCCGTACGCGACGTCGGCTCTGGGCTTCATCCCCAGCCGCGGTGCTGTCATCATGGCCTACATGTTCATGCACGTGCACATTGTGATCGCTTTCTCGACGATCACGATGCCGGCGTTCTTTATGGCGGAGCGATTCCTTCTGGGAATGCACAAGTACCAACCTGTCGTTGACCCGGAGCAAGGAGTTGAGATGCGTGAGAAACTCTCGTCCGTGGCGGGTGCGTCCCCAGTCACTCCAGAGTGCAGGTACAATGCTGCTTCTGGCACCCCCCAGGTCGTGGCAAAGTACGAAGACGAATTCTCCGAGTACCGTGGCAAGCTCAACATGCTGCGCTACATCCTTCTTCGACTATGTATCCTCGCCCTACTTGTGGTGGCGTCGGTGTTTCTGCGGGACAACTTCCTTGATCTCGTCGACTTCACGGGTGCTTCGGCCGTCACGGCCGGCAGCCTCGTGTTGCCTCTACTTTTCTATCTGAAAGTCTTCTGGAACCAGTTACCAATGTATGAGCGTGTCGGGGCTATGGTGATCATCATTGTGTCCTCGGTTTTGGGCGT
>NW_003303620.1:35144-35924 GCF_000142945.1 Phytophthora infestans T30-4
TGTCTGTCACGCTGAACATATTCATGAACTATTAAAACATGTACCTCCTCAAGGTAGGGAGCAAAAGTCTTGCTACAAACACTCAGCGACGCCATCTGAAGCTTACTATATAATAGGGAGCCCCTTCAATCGCAAAATCGTCCCTAGCAGTGAGTCGATCATCGCGATTTTTCTTCTTTGCGAACACCTTTGGCGTCGTACAATGTATACAAGTACAGTACATTACATGTAAATCTCGAATCGTAGTGTTCAATAATTCTCGAGCATGCGGATTGAAGTGTTGCAAGCATCCGTACTTGCTCGTGAAGCTCACGGTGCCGGCGGCACCGTGCCGCTCGCGAGCGCGGTGATCCGATCACTGATCGTGGCAGTCTTATTAATAGCATTGCTTACAACTCATTTTTTACGGAGTGAGCGAATTTCGTGGATTTGCTTTGAGTCGACCACAAACCACCGGCACAAACACGGTCCACCCCGATAAAAAAAATGCTTCCCAGAAAATGAAGCATTACGGTATGCAGACAATCTCCGCTTGACAGTTTTGAGCTTGCTGGTCACCCACCACCACGGTGGTGGTGGGAAACTTTGCTGATCGCCCTTCTGGCAGGAGGTGGTGAGTCACCACCTCCTGCCTGGTCACCAGGTGACCACCTCCTGCCAGAAGGGCGATCAGCAAGTTGACAAATGGATCCCATTGCGCCGTTAGATCCGCAATTTGCGATCTAAATGCACTGACGTGCTTGAGCAGTCCGAGAGCGAAGCCCACAAAGCCACTGACGC
>NW_003303620.1:38378-41157 GCF_000142945.1 Phytophthora infestans T30-4
ACCCACCAAAGGGACATTGAGTCCTCAGCAATTTTACAGTTTACACTGCAATTGTCACCAACGATGTACGAGATGTTGTCGGTTGACTTGTTAAGGAACTTTAGTATAGCCCCTATGAAAGACACATGTGCGAGGCCGTATGGTCGTCCACATCGTCATCCACCAATGGGGCCATGGCGAGCAACACGTACATGAACAGTAACCCAACAACGACGATTTAGAGGACCGCGTGCCGGTACCGCTATGGATAGCCCTGCCAGAGAGTGCAGGCCAGCAAAATCGTCATGACCATGCCGCTGCGTTGCCGTGTGCCCGCAAGACCTTGTAAATTACAAGTTGTAATGACTCTTTAATGTCCTCGAGGAGCAACCGTGCTAAGAGATACCTTCCACGGTATTAAACAACCCTTCTGTCTAGGTCGGCAACTCTTGTTACGGACGATAGCGTCGTTGCTCGGGCTGATGGGACTGATAGTCGCGCCATGACGACATCACCTCCCTCTTCATTGGTGAAGTTAGTAACCGAGGAATTGGCACCGGTTACATATTTCAAGGGTCTATTACCGAAATGGTCAGGGTCTAGACCAGAATATATTTTGTCCTAATTGTGATTAGTGTAGATACAAAAGGATAACATCTGATCAAGCCGGATCCAGACCATAGAAATAGTGAAAACGGCCCAGCTAGCCTGCTTTTACAAATTAGCATATGAACTATTTTAAAGTCCAAGCAACCAGATTTAAAAATGCTCACTGAAAAGTTTGCTTCCTATTAGGGCTCAAAATTACTTACTTGGAATATGACCGAATACTGTACAATTTCGACTCCGTAAGCACAAGCTAGACGTATGAGGATAGCCATGCTATAGCATAAAAGGGACCAGCCTACATTGAACTAGTCCGAACTATTCTGGACTAATTTCGTGACTATTTTATTGGTCCGGAGAATGTATCCGTATTTAACGTTAATAAATTCTGAACCCTGACCCAGACCCCTCTGGTATTATGGATTCTAACCGAAGTTTACTGGCATACCATATTAATAGTGTCGTAGTCTTCTCTCAGAACTTCTGAGTCAGGAGTAGGCCGAGGGCAACGTCAACGTACCCTCAGCGTTTGAATCATACGCTTACGTGTATTGTGAATTCTGACCAAATTTTCAGTACGGGGGTTTAAAAGTAATGGGCTAACTCCATCACAACACACAAGCCATTTGGAAATTGCCCAGCGCTTGACGAATTCGAACTTAATTGAAATATCAATTTGTACTTAGACAAGCCCTTAGTGAGTTCAAGTAATTTGCCTAATCACATCGATTTTACGTCCGTTTGACCGCGTCGTTTGATCATCCGGCGTCGGAAAGCCACAAAATTGTCGCGAGCCGTCCTTGGATGGGACGGTCGACGCTGTATAGAAGTAGAACAGTACGGAGATATAAACAGAAGCAACAAGCTAAAGACAAATGTCAACACAAATTCTTTTCTGCTTGTTGTCTCCAAGGAAAATTCACGACTGACCTCTTACCTTCTTCCTTGCGACCCGCACTTCGTCCTCCATGGTCCTCGTTCCCGCCGTCAGGCACCGTTTCGCAATCATCGCCCACGATTTTGTACACCACGACAGCGAGGCGGTACCGCTCACCCCACCGCCTCACCGCGAAGATACACTGTCCTTCAGTAGATCCGGTCCCCCATGACTTCCGTCCTCGTCATCCACGGGGACCGTACGCTCTAGCCGCGCTTGTCTCACGGAGACCGAGGCCGGCCCACAACTTCTCAGCGACTCCGTCGTGGCCCTGCATGGCTTCATCGAAAGCGTGGCCCACACGAATCTGGTCGGCCGTCGAAAAGAGCGGAGGAGGGTAACGGAACTCACCGTGCCCAAGACGGTGGCCGCCAGAACCACTCGTGACAATCCCTCGCACCTAATCGAACTGATACAATTTTAAAAGAGTTAATGAGGTGACCTTATATTTTGGGACCCTTTTCACCTGGCCCAACTTTTCCGGACAGACGTTTACTGGTACTGTATTCATGTGGCCTTATATTTTACGTACTTACATGCTAACCAATATTACCGGAAATTATGTTAATTTGTTGAAGCCGGTATGATAGCTGAGAATGGCTCTAATACCGGTATTTCAGAAGCGGAATAGAATTTAAGAAGACAACTCGAAGAAAAACGACCATAAAAAACAAGAATTGAAGGAAAATTGTCAAATGAATTCGGCTCTCCTAAGTAGTTTGTCCATCCAGGAATAAAAGCCCCAGGATCTGCACTGTTTTTGCTGCAACAGTGATAACTTACAATGTCTTACAATTTGTAAGACACTCGTTTAGTTTTGATGGTAGAAAGAAGTAGCTGTTTCGATTGAGCTGCTAAAAAGAGGCTCTTTTTAGCAATCACGTTTTTCAACTGAACATGGTCTGTTATGATACTTCAAGTATCATGCTTTCCATTTATGCACAAGTTTCCACTATGCACAAATATAAAACGCACACGTCCTAAAAATAATGCGCAACAACATCTAAAACATCGTGTAAGGATGAGTGAACCACTTTAAACTCGATCTTCACGGGTGTGTTCCCTTGCCTTTGTTTTTCTTTTCGTCGTACTTGCCGCCTCCTGTGACGGGAACTTGAAAGTTGAGAGCCTCTAGGGTGTAGCCGGCCAAGTAGTAAATCCGGTTAACCTTTCGGATCTGCACGTGTAAAGGAAAGCTCACTAGGTTGTAGGATCTGGCCAATGTACTATCCAGCTATCACTACCAACACTAGATTC
>NW_003303620.1:42776-44856 GCF_000142945.1 Phytophthora infestans T30-4
TTCTGCTTCACTGCAGTCGTTGCAGCACAAAATGAAAGCTAAAACTATCGAGGATCTAGTCAGCAACGTGGACGACGCTTTCGCTAAACTCCACTACACTGCTCTCGACAAAGTTTTTCTGACGCTGCAGTCAGTGCTGCAGGAGACAATGCATATCGACGGATGCAACAAGTACAAAATCCCTCACCTCGCGAAGGACACGCTACGAACGAGCACTGGTTTGCTACCACCTTCATTGACATGTAGTGATCGAGTGTACGATAAGGCCAGACGTTTCTTAAGTTCGTTTGGGCAAAAATAAAAAGTCAAAACCGTACTTAGGCTTATATTTTCGGACACGCGCAGTAATAGACACCAGCTTATATTTTCGGACAGAGGAAGTAATATAAACTCCACACCTGGTCCGTCCGCGTAAGAGTCCTGGTACCCAATCCACTTATCGAAATTCATCCAATCCTGACACCACAGACACTTATTCACGGACACAGGCTACTCCATCAGTAAATCGTCATCACCGACCTCCGCGTTCGCATCCGCCAGGCGAGAACTCCGTCTTAACTCGGGGAACCGCTGCTTCTTCCGTCGGCTTGTTCGAAAGCCGAGATCAGCGACTCGTACTCAGGCGACAGTGCCGCCCTCGGCAACCAGAACGTCTCAAAGTTAGCGGCCAGCGCCAAATACTCGATGCCACGGTTAACCACACGTTTGGCCACCACCTCCAGTAGAGGAGCAGTGACTTTTGTCAGCGCAATGTCCCCCATTCCGACGGTCAACCTCTCCGAGAAACTGGAAGCAGGCAGATCAGCCTCGTCTAGCGGACCGTCTTCGATCTCGTCACCGTTCTCCTCCAAACCCTCGGGCACTTCATCCATGAAGGGCCGAGTCCACCGTCCTCGGAACTTCTTGAGTCGGTTGACGTTCACAGGCACGACTCGGTCGGGGTGCGAGGGTATCGCAATCCTGTAAGTGTTGTCGCCCACCTTCTCAACTACTCGGTAAGGCCCGTGCCATGAGAACGACAATTTCTTCGTCCGCACTTCTCCTCGCTTGGTCCTGAATACCTGATAAACCCAGACCGGGTAACCTACTGCAAACTCCACAGCGACTTGACGCTCCAGTTTTTTTTTCATGGCGGTCCTGCGCCTTCAGCAACTGTCGCTCCACGAGGTGTCTGGAGTCGCGCAAGGATCGGAACAGTTCACGCCTATATTGGGCCACTTCGTTGCTCTTCCACTTGGTGCCCAAGTTCAGGAACGCCACATCCAGCGGCAACGCCGGGTCACGTCCGTATAGTGAGAAGAAAGGTGTGTCACCGAGAGCCTCGTGATACGACGTCCTGTACGCGAACAACACCCGTTGCAGGTAGAGGTCCCAGTCCGTCTGAGCTTCGCTTACATGCATCCGTAGCATCCCAATCAAGGTACCATTAAACCGTTCGACTAGACCTTGCGTTTGAGGATGGTACGCTGACCCAAACAGCTTCTTGATCCCCAAAGTCTGATAGAATGACTTGGCCACCTCAGACGTGAAGTTCGACCCGTTGTCGCTCAGCAGTCGCGACGGCACTCCGTGCCGAGCAACCACTCCGTTCACCATAGTATCCACGAACGTTACCGCATCCAAACGTTCTACCGCAAAGGCTTCCGCCCACCGCGTGAAGTAGTCTACGAACACGAGGATATACCGGTGACCTCTCCCAGTCAAGGGCAAAGGTCCTATAGCATCGACCACTAGCATTGAGAACGGACCAGTCAGGTCAGCCACCGGCATGCGCTGCATGAGTCCAGAACGCCACGGTCGCGGTCCTTTCCCGCCGCCACACTCGTTGCAGGTGCGGACGTACTCTTCAACATCTTTCGCCCAGCCTGGCCAAAAGGCATGCCGTCTAACCTTCTCCGTCGTCTTCGTCAGTCCCATGTGAGACGACAGCACGTCCTTGTGACAGAAATGCAGCACCGTTTCCACGTATGTCAAGGGCACGACGGGGACTGAGACCGAGCGAGCAGGGCCGGATCGAGCCGGCAAGTTTACGCGACGCAGAGCATTCCTTCTTGGACGGAGTACCGAGGTCCCATCCGCA
>NW_003303620.1:44956-51345 GCF_000142945.1 Phytophthora infestans T30-4
AGTCACAGATCATGAACTGGAAGATATTCTCTCGCATTGATAAACATCCTTTTGTGAAGTACTTTCGAAAGAATTGGGACAGCTGTCGTGAGCTCTGGTGTGCACATAGGCGCCAGAATACCGTCACACTCGGCAATAATACCAACAATCGCCTAGAAGCCTCTTGGAAGCAGCTTAAAGAGTGGGTGGATTCGTTTATGGGGGTGGATGAGTGCATCGCTTCGACCATGTACTATCAAACGTTACAAGAGCGATTGTTCATTGCAGAAGTATACGAGAATGTGACCGTCCAGCATCCTGATTACGACAGCGAGATGACACTGGTGGCGAATATTGTCAGTGAGCATGCTTGTGAACTTATATTCGGGCAGTATTCGTATGCTATTGGATCTGCGTCGTACACGTTTTATGAGGGGTGCCCAGACGTGTATTTTATCAAGAGTATATCTACAGCTGATGACGCGCTGGACGAGATGAACGCCGAGTATTCAGTTACTAAGCGCGAATGGAAGTACTCCTGTCTATTCATGTGCACGAGATTGCTACCCTGTCGACACGTTTTCTACCTCCGAAAGGCTCTTGGTCAGGAGACAGTCATCCCCACACTACTGTTAAACAGGCGGTGGCTGTTGTCTACTGTGCGTGCGGCGATTGAAAATTCAAGTGTCGTCTCTGACACAGCGGAGCCAAAGTCTTTTGAGGTAAAAAATGTGATATCCTCACAGGCGAGACCGTGGGACTCGAACCGCAAATATCGTGAAGCACTGCAATTTGCATCCCAAATTTGTGACACCATGGCGGGACTCGGCATGACGCAGTATAAAGAAGCGATGCAGTATCTTCAAAGTGTGACTGGGCGGTTCAAGATAGGCAAATTCGAGGATCCCGGTGTGCCAATTTTACCACCAGCTGAATCTGAGCGTCACGGTTCGACTAGCAACTCGCGCGATGATGCGCTGTCGCCGCCACTACTTACTGGTCACGATCCGACTGCACGGCCGACTCACCACGTGTCGGCAGAACTGCTTACTCGTCATGCGGATACAGCAAATGTGAGTCATGTATCCCCAACTGCCTCTGAGTCTGACCATGCCACAAGCTGCAACTCCGTCGAAACAACACAGGTTGCAGATTTATCGGGCCAGTCGGGGGCATATCAGGTCCAGTCGAGGAAGAATCGGGTCCAGTCGGGGAAGAATTGGATCCAGTCGGGGAAGAATTGGATACAGTCGGGGAAGAATTGGATACAGTCGGGGACGTTGAATTAAGCACACTACCACCAGCAACGGAAGACACGCCATTTGTGATAGCGAGTCCTCCAACGACCAAGACAGACAGCCAGATCAAAGAAGGCAGCTCGTAAAAAAACTGTCATTGTAGCTCAAGAAGACTCAGAGCTGTACGCTTCGAATTTAAGCTTGGCGTCCGTGGATGCAGCGCTGTCTTCGGATGCAACATACATATCGTCATCTGCAGTTGTGAACAAGTTCAAAATGGTGGAGTATGGCTTCAAGTTCAAGACACCTACAGCACGAACAATATCGAGCTTGCCACCCACAATCGCTTTGATACCAGCAGAGTCGATCACGCGGATATTGCGCCCTGAACAAATTGCCATTTGCAGGAAAAAGGTTTCGGCTCTGCAGTTAAAGCACAAAGGCCTAGCAGAAAGTGCCGTGGCGCTGGATATTTCAGGCTTTGGTGCGTACTCAACAAGTACAATTGGGATCGTGAATAGGTGGCACATGGCAATAAAGGTGGTAAAACAGGTCGAGAAGGCTGTGAAGTGGGTCGAAACCATTGACTTCACACTCCCAATGCCTGCTGCCTTTCAAGTGGTGCTACAGACGGATATGCTGTCAAAGATGCAGTCAATCCCGCTTTTGTCTGCAAAGGTACGTCGACGAAATCATGCCATCACTACAACACTTTCTAACTAAACGTTATGTTTGACAAACAGGCAGAAATTCTAGATCTCGTCGAAAAAAACAGCTAAGCGACGATACCATGAATATCGTCATGTCCAAGCTGTTCGGAGAACGAAATGATGTCGTCATTGTGGATCCAGGTGTTATCGGTTCCATTGATAATGAAGATAGTCCTGTCAATACCAGAGCCTTCGCTACAATTTTTGCGGGCAAGACGAACGAGAAAATTCTGATCCCTCCCTATATGCTGCAGCAACACGCATTGGTGCTGCGTAATGGTGAACTTAAATCTGAATGATGTGTGCATCTATGACCCAATGAGCTCGAGCTATGTCGTTAGAGTCCGAGCGGTCGCAGAAAAGCTGGCAATGCAACTGCCAAACTACGCACCAAGGAAATACCGAGTACACCACTACATGGGCGATCTAGGGGTACAAGTAGATTCATACAATTGTGGTATGTATGTTCTGCTAGCGTTTGAGGTATTCGCTGGTGCCCAAGGTCTGTGCATGCTGAGTAGAAAGGAGTTACAGTATCTGCGCTACAGATACATATATATGTGTCTATAGCTAACCCTTTCAACAAGTTGATATTAATTCTGCACTTACCAGTCCCACTGAGCTCTACTGAATAAAGTTTCTCATGCTCATGACATGATGCCGGTCGTACTTGCACGCTCAAACCACAAAGTCTTCACATCCGGATATACGTATACGGACGCTTGATTGCTCAACTGACTTAATCTGTGTCGGGCATGGTCGGGCATTGATTGGGTGCTGTCGGGCACCATTATCCTGTCTCTTCCACACCGTCGGGGTTGAATAGCAAGTGCCTTTATTTATATCAAACAGACAAGTATTAGACTTTTTACAGTCTGTATAGTATGGGTTACAATTTCTGGCCCAATGTTCAATGTCGCCTACAATAGTCGCACTTGCACTTGCATGGTTCACATTGTTAAATGCCGCAGACAATTCACATGGCGGCTAGCAAACCATACGGCGAAGTGGCCATCGTGGTGCTTCGAACCCACCCAGTCTCTCGGTGTTGCTTCCGCGTCAGCACTGCTCGCAAACGAGCAAACCTGTTGACCTCGCAGCTTCCATTCAACACTGGCACGCTGTGACAGACAGCCTGCCGCGCACTCATCGACGGGCTGCCTTGATCATGACCGTGCGGGAGGAACTCAATCCTGCCCCGCCGAATGTCTGTCACGCTGAACATATTCATGATTCATGAATATGTTCAGCATGAATCATGAACTATTAAAACATGTACCTCCTCAAGGTTGTCAAAGTTAGGGAGCAAAAGTCTTGCTACAAACACTCAGCGACGCCATCTGAAGCTTACTAGGGAGCCCCTTCAATCGCAAAATCGTCCCTAGCAGTGAGTCGATCATCGCGATTTTTCTTCTTTGCGTCGTACAATGTATACAAGTACAGTATTACATGTACATCTCGAATCGGAGTGTTCAATAATTCTCGAGCATGCGGATTGAAGTGTTGCAAGCATCCGTACTTGCTCGTGAAGCTCACGGTGCCGGCGGCACCGTGCCGCTCGCGAGCGCGGTGATCCGATCACTGATCGTGGCAGTCTTAGCATTGCTTACAACTCAACTTTTACGGAGTGAGCGAGATTCGTGGAATTGCTTTGAGTCGACCACAAACCACCGGCACAAACACGGTCCACCCCGATAAAAAAAAAATGCTTCAATTTCTGGAAGCACCACGATTCGTGCAGTAAAAATTACAGCCTGTAAAACACGAATCGTGGTGCTTCCCAGAATTGTAGCATTACGGTATGCAGACAATCTCCGCTTGACAGTTTTGAGCTTGCTGGTCACCCACCACCCCCTCCTGCCAGAAGGGCGATCAGCAAGTTGACAAATGGATCCCATTGCGCCGTTAGATCCGCAATTTGCGGATCTAAATGCGCTGACGTGCTTGAGCAGTCCGAGAGCGAAGCCACAAAGCCACTGACGCGAGGAGGTCTGGCAACGGCAAAATCTTCATGTGCATCGCAGCCTGTTTAAAATAGTGTTTCGTCCCGGACGAAACACGAATCGTACGGCACATAGATGCCCGCGCGCAATGACTTGGCCTGACCAAGCCCCCTGGATTCCGCGCGTGAGCCATCCACTTTGCGATGCGCTGCCTGGCTACGCTCGAAAAGTAAGTCACCACGACTCTTCTGAAGCACATCGCGGCAAATGTCCCCAGCTGGACCTACACGCATCCGTCTCTCGGTGTAGGTGGCCGCTCAAGCGGACTGCAGCTCTCGAAAGGGGATCCTGATAAACCTCCACCTCGCTTGTTTAGTTTTCGTTTTTCCGCCATGTTGTCCTCGAGGCGCAGCCGCACCATGTCACGGTAGGTTCGACTAACGTTCCCTGACAAGTTGACTCACCCCACGGGCTCCGATAAAACTAACCACGATACCCGCTGTTCACTTCAACAGGAATGACTCGAAGGCATTTCCGCTGCCTGACGACTTCTTTCCAGACATCAAGCTAACGGAGGAGCAGATCCTGAACCACGAAATGCGGGTCGAGGAAATCGTCCGAAACGCACTGCTTGAGTACGATCGTCACGAAGCAAAAGGTGCCTACCCAATCTACAGTGCGCCGTGGGTGCCCGTCGGCAGCGAAGGCCCTTTGACTGCTATTCGAAAGGAGTCGACGGAGGGGCTTACGAACAGCGAGTTCCGTCTCTTCGGATGCATTCAGGGCGACTGGCGCAACTTCATGAATTTTTACTACGCCGAGACATCTGAGGAGCTTTTTGAATGGAACCAATTCATGTACGGATATGCAGTGGACGCGGTCGTGCTGAAGAATATTCACACGAGAGACTCGGGAAAGCCACATGAGTATTTGGGACTCAAGTGGACGTGCCTGCAACCCTCGTCATTTGGCCGCAAGCGCGACAACTGTTTTCTCGAATACCTGACGTACACGAAGGACGAACTGGGTCGCAGCGTAGGTGTGCGCGTGACGCTGCCGGTCGAGATCGACGAGTGCCCGGATCTGTACCGCAGTCTGAGAGTCAAGCGCATCAAGACACACAATGTTGCCATCGTCCGCCCGGCAGGGTCTTCGTCCGAGGCTACACAGCTCTTCGTCATGAGCGAAAACGACTTTGCCGGTTTGTCAGTGAGTGCCAAGAACTTCAAGAAGTTTATGCGCATCTACAACGACATGGCCCTGTTCGTCGACTCTAAACACATTCTGAAGCAAGGAATGATATGCAAGACGAATTGGATGCCCAACAACTCGCGTAAAGCTTGTACAAATTGCCAACTCCCCTTCAACGCTGCCACTCGCCGTCGCTCCCACTGTAGACTGTGCGGAGACATCTTCTGCAACCACTGTCTGATTGTTCGCAACGTGCCGCGCGACCAAAACGGAGCACCAAAGTCGCGTACCTTCCAGGTGGTTAAGTCTCGCTTCTGCAAAGCGTGCCTTTCAAGAGTACGCCGGGAAAGTGACACAGTGCATTTAACTCGGTCGGCAGTGGCGTGTGGATCTTCGGACACGAGCATCAGCAACGGGAACGACGTCAACAATGACAGCAAGAAACTGCGTAAAGCTGTGAGCAATACCAGCGACCGAAGCAACTTACGGCAAGAATGGTGGGATGACATCGCATCTGAGTCCGATTGGTCCGAGACGGACTCGGAGGATGCCAGCAAGGCCTCTCTAAACGCGTCAGGCCGATCGAGACTTGCTAGTTCACTGTCATCGTCGCAGTCGTCGTGGACAACGACCTGCCCCGAAGACACCTTGGACGATATGTCGTTTGTTGCTACACTGGATGTTATTGACGACGACGTGGCCATTCTCGACGAGAAACCACAGAGCTCCAAGTCCAGGCTGCACAAAAAGCTCTCATATTCTGGTCGCTATTCGATGAGTAGGAGGCATTCAACACGCAAACCGCAGTCGCAGCCATCCGTGGAGACGCACGAGGTCACCGAGGTAATCGACACCACCGACATGATGACGATGTCCGAACTCCGGCGACAGTCACGAGCACGAACCACTGGTGTTGTGGCCCCATCTCGAAAGTACAGCAAGCGACGCAGTGGGCGGGAATCATTGTTGCTTAGCTCGAGCGGACCTAGCCGACGTCTGAGCCGTGACGAGCCAGCCAACCGGTTCCGCTCGTCTCGCTCTATTAGTCAGTGCCTAGCGGAGCAGGAAGAGCTCCTCCGATGTATGCTCAGTGTCAGCCGAGTGCATTCGAACCCTGGCGTGGGCTCCAAGAGAAGAGTTTCTAAGCCACCTAAGGTGGACTTTGCGGCGACTATGCCCGCTCCGCGCCCCACGGTTCGGTTATATGACCGTTAAATTTGATTCTAGTCTGCAAGACTGCAGCTTACAGCACTTTATCTATTACTACAGTACTTAGCGCATAATAAAGGAGTAGACTGCGATCGAACCTGTTGGCTTTTAGAACGAGA
>NW_003303620.1:73060-224363 GCF_000142945.1 Phytophthora infestans T30-4
TCGTAAAGTTTGCTCAAGTGGTTGGAGGCCGAGCTCTCTGCTTAATGGGTGCGTGTCCTTGAACGTCGATGTCGCACAATGCTCCGTACGCTGGAGGCGGCAGGGCATTACCACTTGAAATCATTATCCCTTCGTGCTTTTGTAGCTCTGCCACCAATTTAGCCGACTGTGCTGGCGTATGACTACTCGACTTGACGTTTGCAGCGCCATAGTCGAGTTCGGTAGGTTCAACTTCAGTAAGATCGGGAAGAAGGGCCAGCTCGTGAGCGTAGTCCGTCAATTCCAAATCTGTTCCACTACGCTCAAAGGCGTTGGTCGTACTATCGTCAACATCATCCTCTTGCTCGTCTTCGGTCGTAGCGATAGCCAAGTAGTGTTGTCTTAGAGTTTCCGTTGCGTCTCTCGTCGAGTTGCACTCGTCACCTTCATCGTGTCCTAAATCGTAGTCAATTCCGCCGGGGTCGAACACCGTCGCCGCTGAGTTCGTCACTCCGATCTCAGCTATAGTACCTTCCACCAGTAATACCTCTGGTAATTCATAGTTGTCGGCTGTGTCAGGGTCCGTATTCGCTGAGTTCACTGCGATGGTCGATCTGACTCCTGCGTTCTCAAACTTGGCTCCGAGGTAGATGGTATCATCGTCATATTGTCTAACCACTTTCGGACAGGTCGTAGTTTTCATAGTCTCCAACGCTGCGTCCGTCGTAGCTGGGTCGTCGTTCGGCTTTATTCCTTCAGGCAGTAATACCTCCCGATTATCATAGTCCTTGGTCGCGTCGGAGTGATCAACCGCTGAGTTGGTTGTGACGGCAGAACTAACTTCTGTGCATGCGAACGCGTCTTCGGTATAGCTGGCATCCTCACCGCATGCTGTGCCCACGTCCGAGGCGCTCTCAGTGTTTAGATCTCCTGACGCCGAGTCCACCGCCGCCGACTGGGTAATGCAGGCTTCCGGTGTACCCATCGCTGAGTTCACCGCGGCTGCAGAACTTGGTCTAATTATTCCAAACTTGGCTCGGTTGTCAGCAACGGGTTGAGCGTCACATAGGGCGTGTATCGAGCGTTCTTCAAGGTCTCCTTCCGTTATAGCTGAGTCTTCAGTCGCCGACACGTCTTCCGTGGCCCTTACTTCACTTGTTCCTTCAATCGCTGAGCTCGTGTTGACGTCAGAAATGGCGCCATCGTCTTCAAACTTGGACAGCTGATAGGAGACATCTTGGCCATCGTGTAGCACCGACGTACGGTCCGCTCGGACGTCTTCCAGCTTGAACGCTGAGTTTATAGCCGGGTCACCCCTTGTCACCCCTGAAGTCGATATGACGTCTGCGTTACCGCGACGCTTCTCGTAGTCGCCGGCTTCAGCGTCGGCTTCGATCCTTCTCCAGCGTTCGGCGCATGTTAATTCTGGTCCACTTTCCACTGGAGGAGGTCGTCTTTCCACCGCCGTCGGAGTTGGGTATTTTCGTCTTTCCACAGCTGGCGGCTGGTGTGACAACCAGTCGTCGTACAGTCGTTGTTCTTTCTGCAGCAAATCTTTATCCATCGCCGACTCAAAGGCCAATATCTGCCAGTCACGGTACTTCGCCGAGTTCACGCGGACATATCCCCCATTGGCCAGTACTCCATGTGGCTGCCATTTTATCACATATAAGTGAGGAGGGCACCAGACTGACGTCTGTCGTACGTTCGTAATCAGGACATGGGTTGGTCTTCCTCGGCGATTATAAACAACCGTCGGAATCCAACCCTTCGTCCGTCGCACCCACAAGTCATGCGTCGACTCACTGGGTTGTCGCCTGGGCAATTTGAACTCAGCGGTCATTCGACTTTCGATCGTCAACCCGTCTGGTGGCCCGCATGGGACATTTGGTCCGAACTCGGTCTTGGTCGGTGCATTACTTGATCGGATGAGCGGGATGACCATCTCATCGGGTAGCTTTACCGCCGAGTTGTACAGATCCAGACGGATTCCAGCTGGGATCATGAAGTCGGTGCCGAGAATCAAATCGACTCCGGCATGATGAGGCATTATCCATACTTCAAACTCGTATGCCACTTCCCAGCCGAGTGTCACCTTCACCACTGCTCTTGACGTTGTCACCATCCTGTCTTTACTTATTCCTTGTATGTCAATTCGCTTATCTCTGCTGGCCACTCTCTTGAGACGCAGTTTCCTCGCGAAGTACTCACTGATCGCCGAGACATTTGATCCGGTATCCAATAATATCTTGGTCCTTCGGTCGTTCACTGCACCCAATACGAGAGCTCTCATTCTTACTCGACGATCAAACGTCTGTGCTGACCACCATCCCAGCCGTTCTCCCGGAAGCAACTTCATTATCCTGGTACGATGCACAGCTTGGTCTGACTGCCGAGTTACACTTGCAATCGCTCGGTTGTTATCATCTAACTCACCGAGCTCACGTTCAATTCCGTCGATTTCACACATCCAATTGCCATCCCCGCTTCTTCCCTCGGGCCGTCCTGCTTCGCTACGAAGGCAAACAAGAAGTTCGCCTCAACTGCAGGTTCAGCTGACTGTGGCAGCCCGGCATATTCTAACCCAGGTCAGTGTTGGGCGGGGCCGCGGAGTTTAAATCACTCGGCGCGTAAAAGGGTTTGCAGGTCTTCTGGGACTTGCGACTTGTCAACAGAGTTTCTCCACAACGCAGCCAGCTTCTCATATTGACGGAACAGCTCACACTGGCCGCCTTCATGGACTTGTCTGCAGAATTTGCAGCGTCGTCGACAGTAGTGAGCCGAGTGCCCCATTCTTCCACAAGCTGCACAAGGTCCTCGTTGGGTGTTGTCGCGTGATCCATCTCCACGATTCGACTGTTCTCGTTGGTTGTACGGTCGCGGAGGTCGGTTCGCTGAGTTTCCCCAGCTTCGGTTCGAGCCTTTCTGGTCTCCCGCCGAGTTCTCTCGGCGGTCCGGTGTATTTCCCTTATCATTGGAAACGCCGGCGTCAATGTAGTCGTCGTCTTCCGCTGAGTCGTGTCCTCCGGACTGGTACTCATCATCCCATTCGTCTTCGGAGTTGTACGGACTCGGCGGGTTCTGATCGATGAGTTCCTCTCCGTCGGAGTCAGCGTCAACGACAGTGACTCGGCGGTCGCGGTTTTCTTCCTTGCGACTGCGCTTCTCATCTCGGCGGCTCTGATCCTTCCGCTTGTCATCTCGGCTTCGTGCGGTCACGAGTCGGTCGCGTTGCTTCTTACGCTTCTCGCCGAGGATCCGACGATTGATTATCTGTTCCACCTTACTGATGTCTTCCAACTGCAAGGGGTACATTAAATCCATCACATCGTCATCACCACAATGCAGCAAGAAGTGTTCGACATGGTCAGCTGCGTCGGCGCCACCCTTCTCGTACTGGATCTTGGCTGTCCGAGCGTACCCGTTGAGTCGGATCAGGAAGTCGCAGATCGGTTCGTTGACTTTACGTCTCGCCGAGTAGTAACGAGTGCTGGGCGGATTGGTCGAGCTGTGAGCAATAATAATCCAGGAACGCCTCGCTGAGTAGTTTCCAACGTCGCTGAGTCTTCTTCGGCAGCTGCCTGTACCAACTCTTCGCCGGGTGTCCCAAGCATAGCGAGAAAGGCTCGCAATATGCACTTTGGGGCATCCTGGTGCTCTTCATCTCGTAGATGAAACGCTTGAGCCACTGGAGCGACGCGTCAGAGCGGTAGCGCTTTCCTTCAAACTCGGCGATTTTGTCGAGCGAGGCGTGGGTTCGGACTTCGAGGTACTGCGTCGAGTCCTCTTCAGTCGCGTCAAAGCTCAAGTTTCGGATGTAGTCCTTCACGGTTTCTTCACGGTTACCTCTCACGTCGAAGGCGTCGTCGTCTTCTTCATCCTCCTCGTAAGCCTCAGCCTCATCTGCAGCGTCATTCAATTCACGGTAACGACCTACATTTCGCTGCCCACGACTCGGCGCTCGCTGAGTCGGGTTTTAGCTTCAGTGGATTCAGCATGTGAGAGTCTTCGAAGTACGGAGTTCCTTGCGTAGCGGCGAAACACTTCAGGTCTCTTCGTCTCCGGGGTCTTCGGCAAAAGGAAATCTTGATCGGGGACCTCGCCGAAGGGGTTTGGAACTGAGTACCTCGGGCTGAACACCCTTCCTTCATTCCCTCAGGGGGGCGTTCTCCGATCCAAAAAGCGAGCACTAGCTTCCTCCCTCCCATTGCCGAAATTTCGTTTCCGCCACGGGTCAGACTCAAGTCGGACAGGATGAGGCTGTTTGGTCGGCTGTTGCACCGATAGCCCATCGCCTTCAACAGCAACACAGTTTCTTCCACCAACTGGTTGATGTTGGCTGCACGCACCGGCTGAGTTAACTCAAAACCCAACATCGGCCACTTCGCCTGCGCCATCGCTACAGGCGCGAACATCATCATCCATTCCGATCTCGTTCTCATCTCCTCGCCGAGTCGAGCCAACACTTTATTGGCGCTCGGCGTATCGGCGTTCCTCGTCGCTTTCGGAATAAGGGGCGGACGGTCCCCTTGAGCAACGCCATGTTCTTCTTCATCGTCTTCATCGTCCGCACCTTCGTCGAGCTCGGCGGATAAGTTGCGCTCGACAGGACGTGGGGCTCCCATGCGTCCCACCTGCAGCGTCAACTCTTCCACCTCGTCAAGTAGCTCGGCGGTAGTCTTCGTTTCTCCGAGCTCAGCGGTCTCGGCCTTCTCTTCATACTCTCCTTCACTTGCATCTCCGTTCTCGCTCTCCTGGTCTTGGCCATCCTCGTCGAACTGGACGGTTCGTCCCACCTCCATCGTCATGGCGATGAGTCGTTGATCCGCCGGGTCCGACCCCGCGAGAGGCGATCCTCCAGCCGTCGCTGGGCTTCCGTCGCTCGGAGTTGCTGATCCCTTGACCATCTTCACTCTTCTCTTTCTCTTCTCTTCCTCTTAACTTGGTTAGCTGGCACCTATAAAAACAAGCACACACTCCTGTTCCCGGGTCGCGGCACCAGTTGTGGTGTAGTAGAACACACAAATATCGTCAGATGTGGATTCCTTACACAAACCACAACGAATCGCCGAGTTAGGTCGGCGGTTTGTATGGCCTGCGCAGAGGGTGGTCCCCTCGCGGTCCGGCCCTTCCGGGACAGACGAGTGGCTCGCTTCCACCCGGTTCCGACTAACCAAGTCAGATCACTTCCGAGGCTCCGCCGAGTTTGGTTCGGCTGAGCTCGTTCACAACCCTGTGCCCTCCACCAAAGGATGGACGACGGCGCGCGAGCGCTTTTACAGGTCACCGAGCGCAGAGGCAGCTCAGCTAGAAGTGTTACGGCACCCGGGCTATCCGACGTACCGGCCCGCTGAGTATGCGGGACTTTCTTTCGCGCGTAGCGAGACTTTTTCCTACCCGGACCGACCTAATCTCTTGGCGCTACCAGTCAATACCCTACAAGCTATGCCTCTCGAGTATTGACGGCAGGCATAATCCAGCCCTATGCAGGGACTTACCGGAAAAGTGTACACGTGTCTTGGACTAGGTAAATTTTGCTCTGTTATCTTCTGGGAGCCCTTTCGGCTCCCCCTATTTAATCCTATGCTTCTCATACAAATATGAAATGTAGTCGTTTCGGATCTCTACCGACCCTTCAGCTGAGTTCCGGCGACCGTTGAGCTCAGCGGCTGTCCAGATAGCATATCCGGACAGATCGCCGAGTACTTACCGTGATCCTTGGCTCCTAAGCTCTGGGTTATCAGACCGAGCCGATTCTTGAGCTAAAGTAGGTCGGCGTATGGTTGAATCTGGAAATCCCTACATCACAGATGTTTGCATCCTCTGGATCAACCACCGAAGTCTCGTTCGCAGATTTGATAGCACACAAGGCCGGGACAACTTCGTCAAAACTGGTGACTCCATTTAGTCCAGTGCCGTTACTTGTCGCTTCCGTGGTCACCCCAGACTCGACACGAACACTCGTTGGCGTATGTACAACGTTTACCGGGCTCAGTAGTTCGCGTGTACGCGCTACCGAGGCTTTGTTTGCAATATTGCCTCCGCCGTAAGCTGTCATGTAAGTGTCTAAAGGTTCTTCGGAAGGCTGACCATCGGCCGAATCCCCGGCTGTCACCCCAGACGCCAGACAGGCTTCCTCTCGTTCACGTTCCTCCATGATCAGTGCCCAGCGCTCTGCAAACGTCAGACGATCACTAGAATCCACTAGCGAGTCTTCTAGAGGTCGTGCTAGCACCCCACTGGGTTCTGGGTAGCTGGTCGATCAACTGCCGAAGGCTGAGTTGCAAGCCATTGTTCGTAGATTTCACATTCACGCTGAAAGAGCTCGTGGTCTCTGCAACCTTCGTAGGCCAACACTTGCCAGTCTTGGTACTTCTTGGGACTCCAGACGCACATAGCCGTCACCTCGTGGCAAATCCTCATCTGGAATCCACATCGCGATCGAGTCGTGTGCTGGTAGGTACACAGTTCGATCAGACACGTTGGTCAACCGAATGCTCTGAGGCCGTTCACGTCGAAACCTCGCCACTGACGGGATTAGCTTGTTCGTTCGACAAACCCACAGTACGTGTTCCTCCAGCCCGACTTGGCGCTTCGCTAGTCGATATTCTCGCCACTCGTGCGCTTGAATGGCCAAACGCTCGGGTGGCCCGGCGCTAACAAGGGAGCCGTATTCCTCGCTATCGATCATATTCTTGGTCTTGATCAGTGGGATTTGAACTTCGTGCGGTAATTGCGCCGCGCCGTGAAACAGGTCCAACCGGAATATCAGCTGGAATCATAAAGTCGGTCCCGAGTACCACGTCGACGCCTGCACTATGCGCCATTACTCACATCTCGAACTCGTACACCATCTCCGATCCGAGCGTAATCTTGACGCACACTCGTCGCGTCGTAGACACCTTGCCTTCGTTAATTCCTTGAATATCAATGCGGCGTCCGTGATCGGGTACATCTCGGAGTCGCAACTTCTTGGCAAAGGCGTCAATGATTACACTAACGTTCGCTCCTGTGTCGAGGAGGATCCTCGTTCGCTGGTCATTAGCGCCTTGAACCAGAGCTCTCATTCTGATCCGTCGGTCGAATTTCTTGGGCGACCACCACCCCTGTCTCTCGCCAGGGTTCAACTTCATCATCTTGGAGTGACCCTTGGGCTCGTCTCGCGCTGCACTCGAAACCATGCCGAACGAACCCTTGCTGGTGCCTCATCAGCGTCAGCACACTCCACTCTCTCTCCAACACCTCCACCGAGGATTCTTCTCCTATCCTTTTCATTTTCCGTCGCGTTCACACTTGTTACGTAATTATCAGGCCATTCACTCTGCCCCATGAAAGCAAAGATACACTCTGCTTCCATTGAAGGCTCGGTTAACTGTGGCAGCCCGATAGGGACCAACCCAGCTGTAGTTGGCGGGCTGCCTAGTTTAAATGACGTTCTTGAACGGCGGCCTTGAGCTCGGGCGGGAGTTCCTCCTTCGTGCCTTTAGTGCGCACGAATTTGGCAAGGTCTTGGAAGTTGCGGAAAAGTTCGCATTGTCCAGCATCGTGGAGCTGCTTGCAGAACTTGCATCGCTTGTTACAGTAGTGGGCGGAGTGACTCATGCCACCGCACACCGCGCATGGTCCGTACTGTGGGCGTCGGTTGTCGCGGTTGAAGTCACGTCGACCGCGTTGGTCCTATTTGAACCCTCAGTCACCACCTTGGCGATCTTGATTGAAGCCATTCTCGCGATCTGGCGTGTTTACACGCGGTTGACGGTTGTCTGAACGTGCGTAGGTGCCTTCAACAGCTGCACGGCGCTCATTTTCGTTAGCAGCGGCGAGGTATCGGTCATTTTCATCCAATGAGAAATCACCATCCGTATTATCAGGCTGAAAGTCGTTGTACTCGTCTTGGACATCGTTGTAAGCGTTCGGATCTTCGCTTGAATACTCGGTGCCCCCTTGAGCAGCTTCACGTCCTTCTAATTCAGCTAGTAGGTCGTCCACCGTGGCTTCAATGAGCATCACTCTTGGTTTGTTGCGGTTGTCATCGCGGCGACGGTCATCACGCCGATTGTTGCGGGAGTACCCATCGTCGCGTCGCGATTCTTGGAGTATCGATACTCACTGTCGCGCTTGGCCATTCTCGCCTTGCCCTTGAGAACATCTTCGATGATCTCTTCGAGCTCGTGAATGTCGGCGATTCGAGCATGGTAGAGACTCTCCGCTAGCTTGTCATCATCGCATGTTGCCAGGAACTGCTGTACGTGTTCTTTCGCGTCGCGATCACTCTTTTCGAAGTGTAGACGGGCGTTCCGAGCGTAGCCATTCAGCCTGTTTATGTAGTCGCACAGATGTTCATTGCGTTCCCGCTTGGCAGAGTAGTAACGTGACAGTGCCGTCTGAGCGAGCTGCGAGCAGTAGTAGCGGATGAACGCATCGCTCAGCAGCTTCCACTTGCGCTTCGTCTTCTTCGGAAGTTGACGGAACGAATGAATGGCTCCCGTCCCGGAGCCTTAGCTCAAATGGAATGCACCATTTATCGGCATCTGTGTGGGTTCCAGTCATTTCATAGACGAACCCACGGAGCCACTGCATACAGCTCTCGCACTTGTTGCGAGAGCCTGAAAACGGTGTGATGCGATCCAGCGGTCGGTGCGAAGCCATTTCAATCCTCGGTGTCGGGTCCACGTCGTTCAGCGTCGCCAGCTCGTTCATCTGACGCATCAACCCGACTTGAGAATCTTCCTCGTCGAATGTACGCACCAAAATGTCATCGTCACTGGACGAACCATCGCTGTCGACTTGACTACGTCCGGCACCACCTTTGGGAGCTCGCGGACCACCTCGGCGACCGAACGAACCCTCGTTGTCAGCGTAAAGACGCTGCATATGGCTCCCCGAACGTGGCGTAACCATGTGCGAGTCTTGAAAGTACGGTGAAGCTTCGGTAGTGCCAAAGACACCACGCTCAGCTCCACGCTTGGTCGGAGGAGTACGAACGAGTCGTTGGGGTGTTGGCGGTAGTGGAATCGTGGACGGATCTGCATCTTGAACGATCGTTTGAGTCACAGGCTGTTTTCCGGCGTTGATGCCAACAGCGCCAAACGCCTTTCGAAGCTTCTTCTTCCATTTCAGGAGAGCAGCCCCGGCTTCATGTGAACTCCAATCTTGGAGCGACATCGTCGATGGGTACGTCTCGTTCTCGAAGCCCAGCGACAACAGTAGCGAAACTGAACCTTCGGCGACTTGGCTAGTCGAAACCGAGTTGACTGGGTATTGAAGTTCCTGCGCAAGCGCGGGCCAGTCGACTTTTTTCTTGGGGATGGGCTTGAGCAGCTGCATCCACTCATCATTCTGCATCAGCGCTTGTACGCGGTCGAAAACGCGCTTGGCGGCTGGTGTATCACCGTTGATAGGTGGGCGAGGTGCCTTCAGCAGTGCTGAATGCTTTGCACTCACCACCGAAGGTTTAGAACCCTCGGTCCCATCGTCATAATATTCGTAGGCGGGTTCCGGTCTCGCAGCATCATCGAGCTCGTCGGCGAGGTTCCTCGAAAGGGACCCGGTCGCCCCGCTCAGCCCCGATGATAGCGGGCCGTCTCCGGCGTCGCTGCGCCTGGTTCTGGAGCCGGCATCTTGTCTTCGTAATCTTCATAATCGTGTGCGTCAGGACCGATGTCCGCTTCGTCGTCGAAGCTCACTGAAAGCTCGGTGGCGGCTGCAAAGCGCACAGCCGGGCTTGAACTCTCGTTGCGTGCCCCGCCAGACTTAGCAGGCGTAACTGGTACCGTCGGTTGTCCTTTCGCCATGTTTCTTGTTTTCTTTTTCTTGGTCTTCTTCTCTTGGTAGCTCGTAAACTGGAAGGCCAATCAAACAGTTCGCAATGGTCACAATCTGTTCCCGGGTCGCGGCACCAGATGTGGTGTTGGAATTCCCACGTGAACTCTAGCTACAAATGTAGTTAGGACGTTCCCACAACAATACGGCTACTAGGATAGTAAACGATCGTTTGGGCGGACCTGAAGACCCCAGTTCTACCCTTGCACCGGGACAAACTGGACCTTGTAAACTACTTATATAGGCCAACCAGTAAAAATAAGAACACGCTACTAGCACGAGCAAAGCTAGCAGGTGTTTTGAATCCTCGTGGTCCCAAGCGGAAGGGTACCAGGCACGGGTAAGCCTTTTACGAGATCACCGAGTGTTCAACACTCGGTAGGAAGAATAAAAGGGATGCAATACAAGCACTCCCAGTCGTGCAAATAGGCAACAATAAGCCGTCACGTAAACCCTCCCGATAGTAATCGGCCAATACACAAAGTCTCTTGGCCTTGCCGGATGAACTCGCTACAGAGCTTCGAGTTCACCGACAGGCATGACACACTCAAACAAGCTCGACCTGACGCTTACCTTGAAGCCGGACCGCTCTGTGTGCTTGAGTGGAAATTCTGTTCTGTATTTAAGCTTACCCTTTCGGGTCTATTCCTAATAAGAAGTACTAATCAAGTATACAAATATTAAGTGAACAATGATCCGTTACGGATCTTCTTGCATGCCAAGCGTCGTCTGCACCGTCGCATGAGTATCTTTAACGGTCCGCGCCCTGTCCCAGACGGTGAACGTGCCTTCCAAGGGTCGCTGAGTCTTCCGCGAACTCATCCCAACCGCCACTGAGGGTTCGTACCGTAGATGAATGCGAATCCGGCCAGTCCATTATTAATTATAAGGACAGCCTTGATTTAGTGACATATGGGCCGTATCCAATACTCGTTGAAAGCTCGGGAGTGACGCCGTCGAGTCCCTTGTACCTTGGCGTCTCCGTACATCACATGACCGAGGGTTCGTCGCTTGAACATCTTGGGCGGTGTCACGTCTTTGTCGACGAGTGATAATCCGCAACTACGGAGAAATCACTACACCACACGTGCCAGAACTCCGTTGCGAATCAAGTAGTGCGGAGACATCTTCAGCACACTCACTCTCAGTTGAGGGTCAAGAGCCAAGGCTCCATCTTTCAGGAACGCCTTCAAAGCTCGCATCCAGGGCACACGCTCTTGTTTTGGCCACGAACTTGTCGTAGTCCAGCCCAAGCACGTCGACCGGTGATAATTTCGCCTGTGGAGCCCTCCCTTGCGGGTCTTCTTCTTGCTCGGCTTGCTCGACGGCCACGGACACATCCTCAGACAGTTGGTTACTTCTTTCAGTCTCTCCGTTAGGATCCGTAGTCTCAGCAGGCTTCTCGACTGGGTTTGGAACGTCGGTGACGTTCTGACCCAGAGCTAGCGGCCCGCTTTGCCGACGGAATTTGTGACGGGGTCACACAGCACCTTGCGCTGGAGGAAGTTATCTTCCGAGAGTATACAAACTCTCAGTGAACGGCAGTTGACAGGTCCCCTCTTTATTTAAAGAGAGCGAAGTGACCTAAATAAGGTAGATTGTAAACTGAGTATATTTATAGGTAGGTTAAGTTTGGGTTTAATACAAACTATAAGTTACCTATAGAAATGCAATGTCGTTTGACCAATGGTTGGCTTTGAACGACCTTGGTACCTTGTACCAAATATCCCGGAGTATGACGTGTCATACACCTGAAGTGTGAAGTGTCACACTTCATGTAACCAGGGTACACTTAGGGCTACGTACCCCGTTACATCCTCCCCCACTTAGGTTTGGTTTACCGACCAATCAGAATGAAGAGGTGTTCGTCACAAACTCTCATTCTCAAAGTCGAAAACCATCGATTTGGCCGCGCGAGCGCGGCGGAGGCTCACTTCACAGTTAGAGCCTCGAGCAGCAACCTGTGCGCTCTTCGTCTAGGTCTCCAATTCGACCGGTACCATGCCTCGTGGCACTACAAAGAGCGGTGCCAAGACACGCTCCAAGGCTGCTGCCGGTAAGGCGCAAGCCAAGAGCACTAAGCCTCACGGCAAAGGCTCGGCACTCAAGGGGGCTACTCAGGTGGCCTCCGAGGCGATCGGCTCCTCGGGTGACGCGGCTGTGGACAAGCGAGCAAGCAAGCGCCGCAGTCCGTCGCCCTCTCCTTCAGACAATCGTCCGAACCCTCGGTTCATGGAACGTGAGTTCAACTCGGGCAGTGAGGACGATGCCGAGTCCGAGAGCACGCACGATGCTCCTGCGGGCTCTGTGGGAGGGCACAGCCCAGTGCCCAGTGAGCACAAAGATGACAGCGTGCAGTCGCTCGCTAGTGATCAAGACGATCACAGTCCCAGAACGTCTGTGCGCTCCGAGAGTCCGGCCGTCAAGGCTAAGGGCGCTCCCAAAGCCGGTGGCGATGAGGAAGAGAATCCTCGCAAACGTCTCTCGCTTGCCGAGGGTCTTGCGCGTGCTAAGGCCTCTAAAGCCGAAGGCGCCAAGCCCTCAAAGAAGCGTACAGCCTCTAAGTCTCCACTACGCGAGGAGAAGGAGACTCAACACTCCTATCAGAGTATCTTCGACTCCTCGGATGAAGAGGAGGAGAAACAGGACGAAGATGAGGAGGAGGAGGAGAAACAGGACAAAGAGGAGGAGGAGGGTGCTATTGCTGATCCCCGGGATGTCTCGAATGACCTCGATCAGCAGCAGGAGAAATTCCAAGATGCCCAGCGTGTACGTGGAGGTTCGGTGGTGGCACCCGTCAGACAGGGAGCTGCCATCAACTCAAGAGGGTATTGGCCTCCCGAGGAGAGCTCTGGGGCTGACCTCTTTTAGAGGTTCTCGTCGCTCCTCGTGGCCTTGTGGGCGGTCACACTTCTAGGGGCATCTATGAACGAGCCCTTGTTCAGAAAGAACAGTTGTTCGTTGACAACTTGGAGGCTGCTCGGTGTGTGCTTCTCGCGCCACACCGCATTCCCCTTAAGGACTTCACGACTTAGCCCGAGACCCGGAGTGATCTCTATCCTCATTAGGGATACCCCTGGGTTATGCCCGAGAACTGTCCCACGTGGAGTTCTTGTGAGGACATGTTCTGGGCATGGGTGGGGACTCTTAAGTACTCACCCACGGAGTTACGGGAACTCCATGAAGATCAGCTGCTGGCCCGTATCCTGGACCAGCGTGATCTTCGTGTGAGGTTTGCCCACTTGATCAGCAAGCGCATGCTGCCAAGGGACATCCTCAAGCGCGCGGCTTCTAGCGCTCACGATGAGCGCGGGTACGGAATGTATTCATCGTCCGTACCCCGTTCGGGCAAGAAGCCCCGGACTACTTATGAAGCTGCCGCCGCTTCTGTTCCCAGATTGCGACAGCCTTCGGGCAGTCAATCAGGAGCCGTTCAATCGGCTCCCACGAGTTCTCGGAGTGGGCATAACCCCTCCACTTCACGAGGAGCTGTCGCTTACCGCGACGCCGTTGCTCCTGGAGGATTTGCTCCACGTGGAAGTGGACCTCTCCATTCCGGTCAAGCAGGGACGGAGGTGCCCTCGTACGAGTACGAGTACTCGGCGCCTCCCGATATCCACTCTCGTCCGAGTGCTCCGACTGCGGGTCCGACACAGGACCCTGAGGTTGCCCGCCTCCGTCAACGTGTCCTCGTGCTTGAGATTGCACTTGGCCTTGGGACTGGCGGTGATGCTGCCGCCCAGGCCGGGAATCAGGGCGAGCTCGCTCGCCTTGCGGTTCGCCTGGACCTGTTGGAGCGAGAGGTCGCAAGCCTGCACGTGCGGGTGGATCGCCGGGCCTCTTCGTCCGATCTGGACGAGGCCTTTCGCATGATCTGACGGATCGAGGCTTTGTTGCCACGTCCGGAGCCGCCTGCGGCACGCTCCCCGACGAACGCGTATGGTGCGTACCCGGCGTACTCAGCGTACTCGGCGTATGGCGCCGGGGTCCGTTCGTATGTAGCCCCTCCGGCGTACGGTCTTGACCGCAGCCTTGCCGTCCCGACCGAGGCTTGGGTGCCTGCTCCGACGTCCTCGTCGACGACTGTGACCGGCCCTCGCTTCGAGGAGCTGGGTCAAGGGGGTCTGCGAGTCAGCAACCCCCTGCGGGTCAAAGTACCGCTTAAGACGTCCAACATAGAACGTCGGATGCGTCGTCATTGACTTTGGAAGGTCGATGGTGTACGACGCACCATGTCTGGCCAGGACTGCAAAAGATCCGATGAAGCGGTGCTTCAGCTTGTTGCTGCCGACAGAGCTGACAGTGTCAAGAGGTAGGTTCCTCGTGTCTAGCAACACTAAGTCCCCAACCTCAAATATACTTAAGTTTCCTCTTCCATGTTTGTCTGAGTACTCCTTTTGTTTATCTTGGGCCGCTGCCATGGCATCGCGGACCCTGCTGACAATGCTCAGCTTGGTATCCATAAAGGATTCCACCTGTTTCCGCAGGGAAACTGGTCTCACATCCGAGACCTGGGAGGAAAGAGCTATCCTAGCCTCCCCCCCACTTAGAATAGAGAAGTCAGTGTCTCCTCGAAGAGTGAGAGGCACTCTGGGGTGGCGGAAGCCGTTCAAGTAGAACGGCGTGAACCTTGTGGACGCGTGCACCGCGTTGTTGAGCGCAAATTCAACAACTGGAAGCTGCGTCGACCACGTACGTGGTGCTGCCGCGCACACACTGCGCAGAGTGTCCTCGAGCACTCGATTGACGCGCTCTGTTTGGCCGTCTGTCTGCAGATGGTCCGCAGTGGACATCTGCAGACGAGTTCCCAGTAAAGGAACAGCGTTTTCCAAAACGCAGCAGTGAACCGCGGGTCTTGCCCGTAACAGTGACGAGAACTGGAGCAAGATGTATTATCTTGCTCAGCCGACACACGAACACCAAAATTCCGGTGTTGCCGTGTCCGTCGGCGGGAAGCCCAAAGATGAAGTCAAGACTCATCGACTTCCAACAGTCAGCCGGTACGGGCAGGCTCTGTAGTGGAGCCAAAGAGTGCCCTGTGGGTTTGACCCGCTGATATGTTTCGCATGTCTTAACGTACCGGGCGACCCACTTGTACATGTGGGTCCATCAGAAGGACTGAGAGACCGACAGAAAGCTCTTCTCGCGACCCAAGTGGCCGCTGGAGGGCGCGTCATGCGCCTCCGCGAGGATATCGAATTCAGATCCTCGTCGTTGGGTACGACCACCCGTGGAGGATCAGTGGGCTCCACCCGGTAAGAGAGGAGGCCCTCTTTAAACTCATATCGGTGGAGCCGTGAGCGCTGTCGCGACGAGAGCCAGTCGGACTTCGCGCTCGTTCCGGCCATAAGGAACTTGACGATAGGCGCGACAGCCTCATCGTCCCGATACGCCATGCGTATCCAATCATATAGATCCGTTGTCACCCGCGTGATGTGGTCCAACTCATAGTCGGGACGCCGAGAAAGGGCGCCGCAAGCACGTTGAGCTTGCCCGGCTTGTATTCGACGCGAAAGTTGTATTCCGCGAAGAAGGATAGCCACCTCGTCATCCTTTGGGAGAGGTGAGGCGATTTAGTCGCCGTCCTCAAGGACGCGTGGTCTGTGTAGATCACAAAGGGCCTAGAGCCCAGAAGGTGAGCACGAAACTTCACAACGGCATATTTCATTGCCGGGAGCTCCTTGTCGTGGACAGGGTAGTTCTTCTCGGCGGCTTTGAGTTGCCTGGACTGGAGCGAGATGACTCGTTCGCGTCCAGCCGTGTCGGCCTGCAGCAATGCACATCCGATGGCGTAATCGGAGGCATCGCAGACGACGCTAAACGGCTTCGTCTCGTCCGGCAGGGCCAGGACAGGGGCCTCTTGGAGACTGGCCTTGATGCTGTCAAAAGCATCCTGGTGCTCCTGCTCTCAGCGCCAGTCGACGTCCTTCTGAAGGAGGCTCGACAAGGGCTTAGCGAAGCCCGCGTACCCTGCGCTGTACTTGTGAAGATAATTGGCCAAGCCCAACCACTTTCGAAGATCCTTCTGGGATCGGGGCGTCGGCCATGCTGCTATGGCCTTGACCTTGTCTGGGTCATCCCGAACGCCTACGTTGCTTACGAAGCAACCGAAAACTTTAATCTCTGGTGACGCGAAAACGCACTTGTCGATATTGGCGTAGAGCTTGTTCGCTCGCATTACGTCCAACACTCGACGGAGGTGTCCTTGGTGTACCACCATGGCCGTCTTGCCTCCTTCGGCACGGCTATGGACGAATATGTCGTCGAAGTACGTCTGTACGAAGGTACGCAAAGGGCGGAACAATTGCGTCACCAGGCGATTGAGCGTCGCCGGGGCGTTAGACAAGCCCTGCGGCATGACGAGCCACTCCCAAAGCATGCCGCTTGGAGTGCTTACCGCGGTGAGCGGGATGTCGCTCTCTCGTATCAGGATTTGGTAGTATCCGTCTACCAAATCCAGCGCACTGTACAGTACGCTCCCGGCCATGTTGTTCAACAACACATCCTTTCGTGGAATTGGTGTTTGGGCCGGCACCGTTGCGTTGCTCAGCTTGTTATAAGCGTGAACCAGACGCCACTTTCCTTTCGGCTTACGAACGCAGAAAGTCGGCGTCGAGTGCGGGGATTTCGACTCCCGCACCATGCCTGCCTTCGCTTTCGCGGCGAAGAAGGCATCAATGACCTCGCACTGCTCGCG
The DNA here is from genome assembly GCF_000142945.1 of Phytophthora infestans T30-4. Lineage (NCBI taxonomy): Eukaryota > Oomycota > Peronosporomycetes > Peronosporales > Peronosporaceae > Phytophthora > Phytophthora infestans. The sequence continues at coordinate 89,559 of NW_003303620.1, forward strand.
CGGGAGAGGCCATTGCCTCGTGACACAATACTTTGTGCCGGGCACGAGATCAATCTCGTGCCGTACGCCTTGATCCGGTGGGAGTTGGGTCGGTGGGTGTTTGTTCACCACGTCCGCATACTCCGTCACCAAAGGAAAGACCGGATCCTTGGGGTTCTTAAGACTCTCAGAACCCAAGCGCGCCTGACGCTTCTTGTTCAGGTCTTCCAGGACGTTCTCGTCCAAAACAGAGGAGGAGTTCAGCTCCTCCCGAGTGGTCTCAGGTCTTATGAGTACCATCTTAGCAATCTCTCCAGCCTTGAGGTTGGTCAGGAAAGACTCAGCCGTCATTTCCTCGAGGTGCAGTATCTCTGCAACCTCTGGCAACGGTTCCAAGTGGACACCAGATGCCTTGACGGGTAAACCGGCCTCGCCATCGAAGATGTGATAACACTCTTCCACCGGCCTTGTCGGAGGAGCCCGGGCCCTGGACTCCGAGTCGCTTAAGGCGACGTCGATCGGAACGAAGTTCGGATCCGACTTGAGGCGGCGGCGGCGTCGTTGACGACGGCGACCGTGACGTCGGGCTTTTCTGCCCACGTCTAGGGATGTCGGCGCTACGACATCCGAGGCACTCGTGGCCTCATGTGGTACTGTGGTACCCACACAGGAAGCGTGTTCGACGCCTTCCTCTTCAGTTAAGGTCTGGGCGACCGCGTGTGGCACTGTGTTACCCACACAGGAAGCGTATCCGACGTCTTCCTCTTCAGTTAAGTTCTGGGCGACCGTGAGTGGAGCTCTGTTACCCACTCTGAACACGCTGTTCTCAGTGTTCGTGACAGCTGCAGATGTCTGCGGAACTAAGTTACCCGCCTGTGGACCTAAGTTACCCACTTGGCCAGCGCCTCTTCTGGGCGCTGCCACCATCAAAGCATCCTCGGAGTCGTCATATACGTCGACGACTCCCAAGCATCTGCCGAATGCTTGGGTACCCTGGCAGCCCTTGCGGGCGCCCCGGGTCCTGACAGAGTTGGGAACATGACTCACCAATGCTCTGTCGGACTGCGCAGGGCGGCTGGCACCGATTGCCTTGACTCGCCAGTCGATCCAGGGCTCGTGCTTCTCAAGCCAGGGCATGCCCAGGATCATATCATATGGATTCATATCGAGAACAGTGAGCTGTTCGAGGCTGTCAAAGTCTTCAAACTTGACGGACAGATCCACTTGGACGTTGGGGACAGTGACGACCTTCCCTTCGGCCAGTCGCACTGACACCGTCCCGTTGCCCTTGCTTTCTCTCAAAGCATCGGACAACTTGTTGCTGTTGCGAGCAACCGTCTGGCGGCGTGCGAAATTCTTCGACGCCCCAGAATCGATCAAGATTCTAAAGAGGTGATCGTATCCCCGTACACATCCGTGTACTACGAGCAACCGGCCGCTGCTCTTCGCCGATTCGAGAGTGCGAAGACTCTCAGGGGCTAAGTCCCCGTGGTACGCGCCACCCGCACACCCATCACGAAGACTTAGTTCTTCCCCAGTAGGGCGCCCCGCCCCTACTGGTTCCCAGCGTTCCCCTGTCCCCGGGATCCTGGCTTCTGCCAGCGACCCTTGAGGACGGGCTTGGGGAAGGACCGTCTGCGGAGTCTTTCCGCAGGACAGTCGCGCTTGAAGTGGCCCATCTTCCCGCAGCCGAAGCAGCGGATGTCACGCTGTTCGGCGGACCCGAGTTCCATGGGAACTGGTCCGTTGGGGCTTGTTCGGCCGGGAGCCGACAAGGAACTCCCAGGCCATGCTGAGGCCGGCGTACGCGCCTGGCGATGGATGTGCTCTTCTTGAAGAGCCACTTGAATCGCCTCTTCAAGAGTGCTTGACTGCACCCGGAACAACTGAGTGCGTGCGGGGCCCACTCGAAGGCCGTCCATGAACACAGTCATCTTGATGTGTTCGTTGAGTGGGTTTCCCACTAGGGACGCCGTGAGCTCCCGTATCTCTTGCACATACTCGTGCAGCTCGCGCCTCCCTTGTTTACACGCGAGGAAGCGCGAACGCTGGCGGTACTCGTAGTTCGCCGGGAGAAACGCGGATCGGAGCTGTTCGCACAGCTGAGCCCAGGATGTGAAACATCCAGAAGATGCTGCTTCCCGTGTGTACACCCAACTCTTAGCACGGCCGCTAAGGTTGGAGAGCGCAAAAGCAACACGCAGTTGCTCGGTCGAGATCAGAGCCGCGTCCATCGCGAGCTCTAATTCTCGGACCCAGAAGTGAAGGTTCTCGCCACCCTTCCCTTCATACGGCTTAACCTTCAGCCGTATTGGCTTCGGGTGAGGCGGATTTGCTTCCGCCGCCGGAGCCTGCAGGTTCTCCCGCACATGCGCGATGAGGCCCTGCTCGTACGCGTCGAATGCATTGACGCGCTTGAGCTGCTCAGCCGGTGTTGACAGCACCAGGCTCTGCAGGGCCTCCATTCCGAAGATGCCTGCCATCTTCCGAGCCGACTCGAACTGAGAGTTGCTCATATGGGAGAAGTCGTTCCTATCCATGGCAACGAACTTCGGAGAGGTTCAGGTAGTCTACCCGCGGTGGCGTGGATTGACTACCAGTGCTACCAAGTGTGACGGGGTCACACAGCACCTTGCGCTGGAGGAAGTTATCTTCCGAGAGTATACAAACTCTCAGTGAACGGCAGTTGACAGGTCCCCTCTTTATTTAAAGAGAGCGAAGTGACCTAAATAAGGTAGATTGTAAACTGAGTATATTTATAGGTAGGTTAAGTTTGGGTTTAATACAAACTATAAGCTACCTATAGAAATGCAATGTCGTTTGACCAATGGTTGGCTTTGAACGACCTTGGTATCTTGTACCAAATATCCCGGAGTATGACGTGTCATACATTTGAAGTGTGAAGTGTCACTCTTAATGTAACCAGAGTACACTTAGGGCTACGTACCCCGTTACAGAATTAGTAGAGGGCAACTTCAACGTGCTCTCAGGTTTTGCATGTAGCTAGGGAGGCGTTGTGCTGGCAGTCGTTTCACTGCCACTGGCAGTGCCAGCAGTTGCAACCTCGGCGTATCCATGTTCGCGTCGATATGAGGATGCGTAAGTTGTGCGTCACTATGCGCCGCAGGAAAGTAGTGACCCAGGCAAAGTGACCCAATTTGCGCCGAAATAAAAATGTTTACGACCATTTTAGCGGTTTGCAAATTCATGAACAGTAAAGCGAAATCATCTTATTGAGTCAAGCTTTGACTGGCAACCAGCTAGCTGCCGCTAGTAGCGACCCGCTACAGTATTAGCGTTCATATCTCACCGGTACATGTACTACGTCTAGGCATCGCGTGACAAGCCGCATCGCATAATAGATTTTTTTTTTCAGTTCGGATCGAGCAAAATGGGAACAGTACTCAATTGTTCATCGGATTTTTTTTACAAAGTAACTATACCGGTACAGTAATTGTTGTGCCCAGGTTTCGAAGACAAGCGCACTGACAAAGACACGAAGCTGTGCTTCCGTCGATCTCGCCCCTAGTTGCCGCAGTTTCCTCCCTTCCCTGGCCGCATCTGCTCATGGATGAACCCCGCAGCATTCGCGGATTTCTAGGAAGGCGCAAGCACCGCAAGCACAAACGATCGAACGCTAATTCCCTAGACGATCCGCACGCTGCCAGCGCCAGCGCCAGCATCACCAGTAGCCTCACGTCCGACACCACTACCGTAAGTATGGAGGGAATGCTCAAGAAGCGCGTGGCCAAAATGCCGGTGATGCACGATCGTTACTGTGTGGCCACGTGGGAGCTGGACACCCACGACCGCAAGTGTGTCATGTTGCGCAGCTACAAGAGTCGGAAAACCTACGACGCGCACCCAGAGAAGCCTACGAGTGTGCACGAGATCAAGTGCATCAGCGACTGGGACGGGAAGACCGGATTCCACCGCTATCCACACGCTTTCACCATGGAGACACGCGATAAGAAGCTCTTTCAGTGTGTAGCTCCGTGCGCAGCCGACAAGGACAAGTGGCTCGAGCTTATGGCCATCCAATCTGCCTTCAGCAGCTCCCGTGACATGCGTCTGGGCAGCGTTGGTAGTCTTGTACCGCTTCGACGCACGCAGAGCGTCGAGTCTGCGGCCGACAACGGCAAACCCCGAGCCTACACTGGCGCCTCGATGGGGAAAACAAGAGCTGAGAGCGCCGCGAACATCGAACACTCGACCGACTCGGAAGACCAGATCAACTTTCCTGGACACGACGGACTCTTCAGGACCACGTCGGAAGCATCGAGTGACTCGTCGGAGCTGCCTAATGTCGACAAGAGCGAGCCTGCGGACTGGGGGCTGTATGGTGAGGCCACTGGCGAGACCAAGTCCAAGTATGATGTACTGGACGATGCTAAGCCTATTTTTCTCGATAAGGAACTGCTGGGTGCGCGTGGAGAGACCAAGACACTGGCCTCGGACCAATTCTTGTTCGAAGAGGCTGGTGCCAGTCGATTCGGCGCTGTGGTCGTCAAGAAAGCGGCGGAAAGTGACGACGAAGACGCCGAGTTTATCGACGAGAAGTTTGCGGCACGAGAGGCCCAGAAAGAGAATGAGAAAAACATGAAACGCCGCGCGCAGAAGCTCGAGTCCAACCGCGACCTGTACGCTGAGATGGCGGCTGCGAGACTTCACAGCATGCGCAAAGACGCTCGCCACCCGAAGAAGAGCCACAGTCACAGTCGCCCGTCTGCTGGTAGCGACGAGAGTGTCGATGAACCCGACGAAGACCAATCGATGGCCGACGAGGAGGACATAGAGGAAGCGATCGAGCTGGAGGAAATGCACCAGCGTCGTAGCAGTCGCAACCATCGCAGCTCCAAGCGACCTGTTGAGGCAGACGGAGAGGAAGCGATCCAGCTGGAGGAAATGCACCAGCGTCACAGCAACAGTAGCCGTCGCAGCTCCAGGCGAGCTGTTGGTGCAGAAGAAGAGGAAGCGATCGAGCTGGAGGAAATGCACCAGCGCCACAGTAGCCGCAGCCGCCGCAGCTCCAAGAGCCACAGGAAGAGCTTTGTGAGTAGCAGCGAGAACACCAATAGTGTCCATGGCGGGTATGCTAGTGGAGACGACGAAGAGGAGGACGGGGAGGACGCAGTGCCCGGTGCTGATGTTGCCCTAGAGACGACCGAAGCGGAGAGCGCAGAAGCCGAAGAGCTACGGCTGCTGAAGAAGAGATACCGCGCCGAACATCGTGCCAAGAAACGTCTGATAAAGGAAAAGGAAGAGGAGGAACGCACTGCAATGGAGGCGGCTGAGCTCGCCCGTGCCCATCGCGAACAGCAACGTGCTCGTGAGGAGGCAAAATCTCGAGAGGAGCAGGAGAAGCGCGACAAGAAGGAGCGTCGCGAGATGAAAGAGAAGCTGAAACGCGAGAAGGCGAAGCAACGACAGGCTGAAGCTGAGCTCAGGAAATTGGTGGAGCTGAAACAAGCCGAGGAGGAGAGGCGCGAGCGAGAACGCAAGGAGAAGAAGGAAAAAAAGGAGAAGAAGAAGTCCAAGAAGAAAGAAAAGTACACGTCGCCTGCTGAGCGTATCCACAAGAAAGAGGCGCGCGACGCCGAACGTGCGGCTGAGTCTGCTGCTGCCGTCGTGGTAGAAGCTGAGACCTCGAACGCTTTGGTCGTTGTGGAGAAGCCGGTGGAACAGCAATCGACACAACAGGCGCTCGCGGGACTGGAACCTGCTCTTGCACCCGCCCCAAAGGCAACTTCATCGTCCGTTCAGACCGAAACTGTACCAACAGAACAGACAGCACCTGCAGTACCCTTACCTGTCCCAGCTCCGGCCACCGCACCTGTTGCAAGTCCTGTTGTTGTTCCTCAAGTTGCCGCTCCTGCCAGTGCCCCTGCACCTGTTGCCGCTCCTGCTCCTGCTCAGGCGATGCCGATGCCGATGTATCAAATGGTCCCGCCGCCATTCGTGCCAACGTATTCTGTCGGCCCACAGAGCATGCCGGCGTACGGTCTTGCCGCAACCTTTGGTGCGTACCCTCCGCTATACCCTGCTCCGTACAGCTATGGAGGACCCGTGGGACCTCAATCTATGTTCATGCGTCCGAACATGGGCTTCGTGGCCGGACTTAGCGCCATGGGGTCGTTCGGCAAGACCACGGGTCCAGATCCCGCACCTTCCAGCCAGGATTCCATGATCGGCCCGCAACTCCCGACTCCGGAAGAGCGCGCTGCTGCCTCCTTAGCAGGCGCGGGCGCCCCTCCTCCCCCACCACCACCTCCGTCATCGAGCAAGGCTAGCGGTGCCAAGCTGACAAACTTGCCGGAATTGCCTGATGTGATCGAGTTTTAGGAGAGATGTTGCCTGAGTTGCTTAAGTTAATGCAAAACCCTTTTTTGCCATTTTATTTCAAGCTCGTTGACTCATTTTGTCGTGGTGGTTTCGTGCACGCTAGCTCCTTTCAGCCATGCGCGTGATGCCGGCTCCGGCGGCGTCGCGGCGATCCAGTCGCAGCCGCCGGCGCTCGTCAGTAACACGAACGCCAAGTCGGTTGACATCGCTTTTGCTTCGTCAACGCGCTCGTGCGGGTTCATCCGAACGCCTTCTACGCGAGAACCACAACGCGTTTGATCCGAGCTCCCGCTTCATCCGGATCTGTCAACAACTTCGACTTGCTGCGATTCTCTTTGAACTTGTGGCAATTCCATTCCTAGCAGCTTTTCACCCAGAGACGTCGCGCTCTCAACTCATAGCTACGTACGCATGCGAGCTGTTATTCTGCGCCGATATCTACGTCCAGCTCAACACTGGCTACTACGAGAACGGAAATGTATTACGCGATGCCAAGAAAGCACGACGAAAGTATCTCTCATCATCAGCATTTGCAGCGGATTTAGTGGCACTCATTCCGTTGTCACTCTTGTTACCGACAAGTATAACCGGATCACGTTCGATTGCCTTGTTGGAAATGCACAAACTTGTGCGTGTGTGGCGTTTACCAGCTCTCGCGTCGAATCTTGACGACCTCTACGCAAGACATTTCGAGTCACTCAAACTGACGAAAATGCTTGGATTCACGCTGCTTTTGACGCATTTTGTGGCTTGTGGTCGCTTTAGCTTTGGCTACAGTCACCCAGCACCCGGCGAGGAACCAAATCACTGGTTGCCTCACGCACCGCATGATGGACATTACAGCACAAGGAGACAGTACTTGATGTCGCTCTTTTGGGCATTCGGACTACTTACAGGAGCGCTCGAAGGTGAACTCCCCCATTATAATACCGAGTTCGCGTTCACGATCGCTGTGGGGTTATGCGGGCTTACGTTATTTACGTCACTATGCGCAACATTTTTCTTGCTTTCCAAGTGTGAAAGTGGCGACGCGGAGCTGGCTGAGGCGCGAGTGCATCAGTTTCAGCATATTTTGGCTTTCCACAGGGTCCCAGTGCAACTACAGACACAAGCCGTGGACTACCTGCAGCGATATCATACTCAAGCTGAAGCTAATGACCGAGAAGCGGCTCGTCGACTGTGCCCTTCGATATCCGTGGACATCCAGGTGGAGCTTCTTGAAGCCACAGTGGCGTTAGTGCCGGTATTTGCGGGCTGTGATACTCTATTTATTCGAGCGGTGACTCGCTTGTTAGAGCTAATCGCATTGCCGGGGCGGACACCTCTCTTCCGTGCTGGCGATCACGGAGATGCCATGTATATTGTTCACACAGGGGTGCTACACACTGTGGTGAGAGGTGTCAAAGTGCGGGAGTTGCGCAAAGGGAACTTTGTGGGCGAAGTTGCGGTATTTGCTCGACAACCACGCACTGCCACGGTCATTACAGCAACGTATTGCACGTTGTACCGACTATCTAGGATCCATGCTGATAAACTGCTCCAAGGATACCCTCAATACGCTGAAGTGATCAACCAGACTGTAGCTGCAATGCTTCAGAAAAGCAACACCACCGCTGTCGAACCGATAAGGAAAGATTCTGATAATCACTCAATTGACAACTCCAGTCACGAAAAAGAACCCAAGAAGAAAGTGATGTCTTTTGCGCAGCTCATACGGCTCAAGCAGCTTTTACATGCTCGCGTTCTTGCCAGAAAGGCTAGAAACAAAAGCACACTTGCTGACAGTGAAGTTGAAGCTTTATCTGTGAAACAAAATCAAGTTTGGGCAACTCCACCATCCCGACCACACGAAGCCACAAAGGTGTCAAGTTTTCAGGCACCACGACTAGAAGTTCGGGGCGCTTCTGTTGCTGTGCCTGAAGCTTTGATGGGTCCACGACAGCAGTCTCCAATGGGACCGCCTTTACTACAAAATTTCCACAGTCCTAGCTCTCGTCGTGATAGTACCCAGTCGTCACGGGCGCATGCCGCCTCCGTCAAAGTTTTTCCTGCTCTTCAAGACACGTCTGCTGTTGCTATGCCGACTGAACAATCAACAAGACGCAACAGCCAACGCCTTTCGTTTCTTTCTGGTGGATTGGACAGACTCGTGTCACTTCGAGATAATTTTTTTCACGACAACGCAGTCAGGCCGTCCGACGCTATTCAAGGCTTCTATGACCGGATTCCTCACCTTGCTGGGCCTTCAAAGCCACGCTATCGCTGGTGGCACCGCCTCCTCATGAAACGTGGACTCGATGCCGAATCCAACTGGAGGATGATGTGGATTGCTTTGTTAATAGCAGTAAATTGCTACAATTGGGTTCTAATTCCGCTACTGCTTTCGTTTTCCGCTCTCGATGGACTGCGGACGCGCTGGTATCTTGTCATGCTCAACCTTCTCGCTGATTTCGTTCTTTGGATCGACATCTACGTTAATCTGCACTTATCGTTCTCAGTCAACTCTGAAAAGATTTTAGCGATAGCAAGGACCGCCGAGCGTTATGTGTATAGTGGGAAACTCGTCGTTGATGCGTGTTGTGCGTGGCCGTACTGGATATTCACGCCAAGCAAATTCACGCATCCAGTTTTACGCATTCCCAGACTTATCAGTGGATTTCGAATGCGTGGACTTATTGGCGAGGTGGCTGCGTACTTTAGACTGAGCAGTAAGCATAAACTAATGCTGCTTGGAGTGCTCTTCTTGATGCTGTATCATATCGTTGCTTGCTTGTATTTCAGCACCACGTACATCGATGGCTACAGTACCGGAGAAAACCAGTGGCTTCCGTCAGAAGATGTATATCTCCAGCGCTTGAACTCGACGCATTTCCAGACAATTTCAGGAGTCGTTTTAGCCGCCGGCGGAGAGCGTGTCCAGGAGATTCGAGCGGAGCAATATTTTCGGTCGTTATATTACGCAGCAAACGTTCTGGCTGCAGTTGGTCGCATGGTTGAACCCAGTAGCGATACGGAGTACGGCGCTGCGTTAATTTTCATGCTAAGTGGGTTCTTCATCACTGCGATTGTCGTGGACCATGTGCAAAAAGGCTTCACTGCGTCGGCCCTGGAGGAAAAAGAGTTTTTTGCTGCTCGAGCTCGATTTCAGCGCTTTCTCAAGAGACAAAATGCCCCGTTGTCCATTCATGTTCGAGTGAACTCGTTTCTGGATTTCTGGTGGTCTTGTCACCGCGGCGCCATTATCGACGAGTTATTGGAGGATCTTCCTGCCGCCATCAAGCGCGATGTCGTCCACAGTATATGTGCACCAGCAATGGACTCGTTAGAATTGCTTTGTGCCGGTCCGACCGTCTCAACTAGTTCAGAAGCTGATGCCAATCAAGAATCAGTGGGGAAAACTACACGGGAGCAAGTGGAGGATATTTTTCTGGACAATCTGAAGTTTGTGCTGTACGGACAGGGAGAGATCATTTATTGTCGTGGAGATTACGCTGCTGGAATGTTTTTTCTACTGGAAGGTCAAGTGTCGGTAGTACTCGATGGTGAAGTGCCACGGCACGTCCCGCTTGGAGGTTTCTTTGGAACTGCTGCACTTCAGCCATCAGCTCGTGACAGACGGGAGACTCGACGACGCTCTAACGTAGATGGGTTTGCGGGTGTCGGATACGCAGAGCAAGTGACTGCTGTGAGCGGCTGCATTGTTGTGTACATTTCACGTGAACATCTACAAGCGATGCAGAGCGTTTTTCCGGCTCTGCCTGAGAATTTGCGCAAGTTGGAGCAACATTTCCATGAAGCTCGCGTGACACAATCAGCGGATCTACGATCGCTACAACCGCGCGTCGCACTTGGTACTATTGGATTGAATAACCCAACGATGCGTGGTGCGCTGCGCCGCAAGCAAATGACAGGTCTAGTGCAATCTATTGCGAAGAATTTAGAGTGGTGGCAGAGGGGAACGGCTATTGACCCCGACTGGCCATTCGTGGGCATTTGGGAGGCTATAATGCTCATGGCATCAACTGTGCAGGGAACCTCGGTGATGTTTTACATTTGCTTTGGTGCAATTGAGACTTCAAGTGGCCGTGTGTTTGCTGATGCAGCAACTGTCACACTGGAATTATTGTTTGTGCTAGATGCCTATTTGCACTTACGCTTGGGTTTTTACGAATACGGCAATAAGGTTATGGATCTAGCTGTCATTCAACGACGATATCTCCGCTCAATGCACTTCGCGATTGACATGGCAGCGCTCGTACCGCTCTTCATAATAAACTGGTCGTTGCCATCGAGGAATCTCGAAGTGCTAAATGTCAACAAGATATTGAGATACCTCAAAGGTTCTAGTCAATTTCGCACGCTCGAGACAAAGTACGTGAAGCTCACGACGGAGCTTCGACTTCTCAAGCTCGTGTACTATTCGTTTCTTGCTTCGCACATGTTTGGATGCGTTTGGTTCGATTTCGCTGCTCACAAGTCTGGAGTTCATATCGTTATGAGCGGGTCTGCGGATACGTCCTCGCCATCTTTCGGAGCTAGTGTTTGGGGTCCGTATGAATCGCTAGAGTCCGCTTCACGTGGACTCCAATACCTTGCATCGGTTTTCTGGGCTTACGGGCTAATGTCGAACTCGAGTCAAGGTGAACTTCCCAAGACTGTCGGAGAATGTCTTTTCAGCGTGATTACCATGACAACAGGCTTTTTTTTGTTTGCGTACGTGGTTGGCCATATTTCGGATGTGATCGAGTTGCAGGACTCTGAAAATCGCCACTTTGTTGCCAAACTCAGTTCATTGCGGCAACTTTTGCGCCACTTCGACTTGCCGCCTAGGGTTGAAGAGAAATTTAAGAACTATTTCTTCTTCAAACGTTTCCACTCTATCACGCAGGAGCATGTGCTGGAGCGCGTGTTACCTCCGTCACTCGTTGTCGATATGCGTATGTTTCAGTTGCAACCCATGATTGTCAAGGTGGCATTTCTTGTCGGTATGGAGGACTCGGTCACACGGATGCTCGTGTCACTTTTCACTCAAGTTTTGTTCGTTAAGGACGAGTTTATTTGCCACTTCGGTGAGGAGGGAAGCGAGATGTTCTTCATCTATACTGGCGTGCTGGATATATTCATTCCATTCCTGTCGCCTTCAGCATCGACACTTTCTGGTAGCCCCTCGGTTTTCCCGACTTCAGCGACAGGTGGACGGGTAAGCTTGAGTGGGCTGCGCAAAGTTAACGAAATTACAGCTGGGAGCTACTTTGGAGAGGCTGCGCTGTTTACCAACACCCCTCGCAATGCGTATGTGAGAGCAAACACGTCATGTATCCTGTACAAACTATCTCGACATTCCCTTGAACTTGTGTTTCTACGTTATCCCGAATGGCAACAGAAGGTTTTGCATATCGCTAAAATTCAGCAACAACAGCAGCGACTTCAACGTCTTGCTTATGAAGCACAAGCTCCTGATGCAGGAGGTGGAGGTCGACGTCGTGGAATCAAACGTGCAGAGTCCCGCATTGACCTTGCCAATTCGAAAGCAGAAAATATCGAGCTTCTTTTTAACCATCGAAGAGCAGGAAATGGGGCTGAGAATACGCCGCGTCGGATCAATTCCTGGATAACCCGACGGTGGCAAAGACCTCAAGCGACGAATCCTGTAGTCCGTTGGGTAGTTCCACGACTGCGGAGTCTGCAAGCCATTGGGACGCAACTAGCTTATGGATCCGAAATCCAGAGCTCATTTTATCTTCAATGGATGAGGCTAGTATCTATCTGTACGGTATACGTGGCTGTCATGGTACCGTATCGTCTAACTTACGACTCTTTAGACCGATGGAACGTCATCCCGGTATGCCTTCGGGTGTTCGAAGCTTTGTGTGAGGTGGTTTTCTGGGTCGACATTTGGTTTCAATTTCACATGCGTACTAATCAAGCGGCTATGGAGCTGTACGAACAAGACCAACTGGTAGGATACAAGCGTGAACGGCTTGCTTTTGATCTCGCCGCCACCTTCCCACTGGATCACTTTGTTACGAGCTTTCTGAGTGGTTCTAGCCGATTGATGCTGTGGAAATGGCTACGACTCAATCGATGTCTGAAAGTCGCAAACCTTGTGTACTACCGCAATGAAATCACGAGACGCAGCGTGTCGTACGAGCTAAACCGCGCTCAAACACTCTGGCTGTTGTATCTGCTGGCAATGTTTTGGACATCGTGTGCCTATTTTGCTGTATCAATTTACGATGGCTTCGGTACAGAGTGGCAAAATTGGTTGCCATCTTCTGTACTTGAGGCCGAAGACCCATCTCCTGACCTTTTGATGCTCAGACTCTTTCGGGGGTTAGCCTTTGCAGTCACCGTCTTTGTCAAGAAAAGCAGAACATTTGTACCAGCGTCACAGATCAACTTTGCTTTCGCCATCGTCATCTCATTCGTCGGTCAACTCGTTATGGCTCTCATGATTGCCGAAATGGCCAACATTTTTCTGCTGTATATTAATAACGAGGTGCAGTTCCGCAAAAACCACCTAATAGTCGAACGCTCGCTAGCCCGGTGGAAAGTCAGTACAGCATTAAAGCGACGGGCAGATAACTTCCTAACCTCGTGGTGGTCGTCTCATGCGGGTGTTGATTACCAATTGATTTTTGACGAACTTCCTGCTAGTGTGCGCACAGAGGGTGTCCTAGCTATCGTAAAAGAACCGCTGGGTCTATTCGCACATCACGTGTTTAGGCCACTCCTTCATGATGACATGAAAGGCTTAATCGAAGGAGAGGTTAAAACGGAGAGTGCAGTGGTCGAAGAAGCTGGAAATTCGTGCCAACCTGAGCATGGAGTTAAATTTCAGCTAGAGAACCTCACGTACGCAATTGCGAAGTGTCTGCGTTTTGAAGGATACCCCCGGGGTGAGAATGTTATTGTTGAAGGAAGCGTATGCAAGGCCATGTATTTCGTAGTTCGTGGGTATCTGTTGTCAAAGAGTGTGTCGAATCCGGAGATGTATCCGGTCAGCCGCTTTCGAGGTGGTGGATATTTCGGTGAAACTGGTCTACTAGGTCACTCTGTTAGTCTAACGACGGTGACCACCATGCGCGCTTGCGACCTCTTCGTACTGAGCTCGGATCATTTACTCCAGGTACTTCAGTCACACTCATACTTCAGCTTGGTGCTGGCTACTGCACAACTAGCGGTTAACCAGAAGAAGACGGCTGCTGTGTTTGTGGCGAACCGGTTCAAAAGCGATGACTATGACGAGGATATCGAAAGTAGCGACAGCAGTAACGACGATGTCAGTGATGACGATGCGAGTAAGAGTGAAAGTGAGAGCGAACATGATCAGGCATCTGATGGCGCTAAGCTGAGGCGCGCAAGTCAACAACTAAAGCGAACTCTTCAAGGAGCGTCAGAGGAAACAATGCGGATTTGGGAAGAAACATTTGCGTTATTCATGGAGATGCTTGTCCCCAATGGAAGTGTGGAGGCGAAAAACAACTAGAAAGTAATAATATATCCATCGTAAAACTGGATGCATGATGTAAGTGGCCTCGTCTTTTTGTCAATCCGGAATCTGTTTCTATGCCTTTGCGCTATCATAGGAGAGGGGGAGATGATTTCTATCATCACCAAATACTGGAAGAAGGTGGCGCTCATGAACAAGGAGAAGAAGCTAAACACAATCAAGTTCGATGCAAATGATTTGCAGGTCTTCCTGACGGGCAATAACAACTCGCGGACGTCGGAGTGTGATTAATTTGCAAAGCGGGAAAATTTCAGATCGAGTGTAGAGGGGCGTTTGGAGATGCTCCAATGGAAATCGATCCACTTGGTGGTGAGTGTCTCGGAAGCTACAAGCGGAGTTGTGGCTAGTTGTTGAGAACGCGCTGAACACGACGGGGTTGTGCATTTTGGTACGAAGGCAATACGTTGCACACTCACAGTCTATTCGAGAACAGTAAGAGCACCTTTCTCGTCGCTTAGTTTGTAGCGTTTTGATCTATCCGTGTTTCCTTGATCGAAGAGAATGCGTGATGTTCGGGAACTCTCTTTTTACTCCGATTGAATGCTACGTTACAAGTTATCATGTGCCTTAGGTAAACCTAATTGGAAATGCGACGAAGGTGTTTTGCGAACGTGTGGAGTGGAAACGCAAGAAGAGGTTAGAATTTACTACTGCTGTTGCGCAGAAACCGTCGCAAAGTAAGAGATTGCGTCAATGGCTCAAATTCGGTATTCCACTTACTTAAAGCCTTCCCTTCATGTGCACTATTCTTTCAATAAATAGTTTTGCCAAGAGATACCGTAATATTTATTCATCAAGCTCCATCATACCTTCCAGACGCACGAGGATCTTTGTAAGATTGTTCATTTTCGCCTCAAGTCGCTGTTCTGTCTCAATAAGTCGCTCCTGGAAACTCTCCTGCATGTCAAGCAGCCGAAGTAGTAGCTCATTGTCCGGCATAATTAGATGAGAAGTACTACTGGACGCAGATAGATTAGGCTGGCCATTCAGTCCAACTGCGTCAGCACTTGGCCCATTTTGTGGGGACGATGCAATAACTCTGATCGGGATATTAGATCTTGTTTCTGGAGCCACGGAGCTGACGACTGAGGTGGGCGGCCCCGAAATACTCTGACGACGATGATCCATGCTGTTGGTTCGAAGAACCTTACTTTGCAGTAACAATTCTGTTGATGATGCTGACCCCCGACGTTTTGTACTGATGGAGGGCGAGCGATGCAGACCCACAGTAGGAACAGCTAATTGATTCATGAAGGCTCGGTTTTGTAAAACCTCTAGATCATTACGAAACTTTGCCAGTTCATCATCTTCAAGCATGCCACTGTTATCGGTGTCGTAAACGTTAATAACATCGTCAATGTCGAGATGAATTCCTTCCGTCACCGCGTGGAACCTCTCTAAGATTGCTTCGATCTCGTTCCGGCAGATCATACGTTTTCCTTTGAGATAATCCACGTTGCTCTTCATCGTTTCGTGCATAACGGACTTCATGACTTTTTGAAAGTTCGTACCGATGACCGTGATCGGCAGTGCCAGAACCAGCATACCTGTGAGCACAGTGCAACATCCGATGACCTTGCCAAACAAAGTAACTGGAGTCATGTCTCCATAACCCACGGTGGACATTGTCACGATGCACCACCAGAAGGATGTTGCAATGCCTTGGTATGGATTCGGATCCACGCACACGCAAGCATCACTTGCCGAAACTGATGCTACGGCTGCGGCTGCAGATGTAGAAAATGCAACTTCAGCGGTGTCAACATGCCCCGAGGAATCGGCTTTACAATTTCCCATCCATCCATCTGCACGACAACCATCGTCGGTATATTCCGCAAAATAGATGGCAGAAGAGAAAATTATCATGGCGATCGACATGAGGAAGATCAGCATTGTCAAAGGTTTAATACTGATGGAGATCGCTTGTGTGAAGACCTGAATCGCTGATGAGTACCGTGACATCTTCAAGACGCGCGCTACTCGTGTGAGCCGTACTATCCGAATAGCACCGAAAGACCCAGCGTTGTCTACAGCCAAAAGTGACTCCATGTAAAAAGGAAACACTGCTGCAAAGTCTACCCAATTCGCGTAGTCTAGAAACACACACACGGTCAGAAGCAAGACACATTGACTACAGAGAGCATAACGCAGTACCTTGAAGGAAGGCCAATTTGCTAGGGCACACGACAAAGCGTCCAAGCAGTTCGAAAGAGAAAACGCCTGCACATATTGCCTCCAGTGTAGTGAGTACAACCATGTACGGGTCGAAAACTTCCTCCGTTTCAGCGACAAAGACAAACGTAGAAATGATGATGAATCCATATATGCCCAGAGAAAAATAATATGCCGGTGTGGACGATTGAGGGTCTTCAAAAAATTCCCACAATTTGTTCATGCAGCCCCCGGGTTCATCAGCGTTTTCTGCTTGTAGCTCGGAGGCAACTTTCGAGCTATGTCGTGCCGATGCGTCTTTGATCAGATCAGGAATTGGTATACGAGAGCTGCTACGTTCGGTTGACGTCACAATGGTGTCTTCCTCCGGTGTGGGTGCCACAGACAACGATGATCGCCGACTCCGTTGACTCCTCTGTACCTTGTCTGCCTTTGTGCTGAAGAACGACGGGAAGTGGGGATGGACATTAAACAGCCTCGAGGTGTGGAGTGCTGACCGTCGTTTGGCTTCCCGTTCGATCACCTTTGACAGCTTGAGTGCTGTATCCGAGAGTTCCATAGGCACAAAACCGGTGGTCGATTTGTTTTGTTGCTAGCAAATGTAGGTTGATAGCCACGCAACAACAGTGAAACGCGATAAATACTGGCAGAGCTAATGGGGCGGTCACCAGGCCCAATACACGCTACAGGCCCAATTGATTTCCTTTTTCACATTGCAGGCAGTTAGATCCCTAAAAATATGCGCATGGTTTTTGGTCAGAAGCCAAACACCCGTAAATAGCTGGGAGCTGTTACGTGTTGCCAAGTCTGATACCTGTCAAGGTGCTTGTGATCACTCGACGAAAAACACCACGCCTACAGTCACGACTTTTTAGCTGGTAGCGGGTGTTTCCTCTGGCTTCGCTACCTGTTCTGCAGCAGCTGTCTCCGTATTGTTACTAGCCTGAGCAGCGACTCCACCACGCACCGCCTTCGCTAACTCACGTCTGCCTGCACGATCCGTGCGTAAGGCCTCCTCTTCTTTCTCCTTTTTCCATTCCAGGTAGGGCTTCGCAACATAGTCGAACGGAAGCACTTCCATCGTACGCAGCCATTTTGCGTATGTGCGGGTACGCTCTTCGTGCTTCATGATGTGATCGTAGATGACATCGCGTTTGAATTGCTCAACAGCAGCAGCCACGGACGGCTCCTTCAGGTCAAGAGGTGGGTGCGATGTCTGGATCGTATCCTCCATTTTCATGTTGTACACTTCAAAGTGGGCTTGTGCCAGGTACAACCCCACACTGGGCGCCTTGGGCAAGTCCATCTTCGTCAGCTCCATGGCACGCTCAATCGTCGAGGGGTCAGAGACACCCGATACAACCTCCACAGCTGTTCCGATCATCTTGCGGATGTGGTGCAGCAAGAAACTCTGTCCAACAACACGCAGTCGCACCCACTCCATGTCGTTCTGCACAAATGGGCGCTCGGCCTCGAAAGAAATAATAAAGCGGTTTGCCTGAGGATTGGTGGGCTCCATCTTTGACGTAAAGTTGTGGAAGTTGTGTGTGCCCACGTACTGCTTCAGTGTGGCGTTGAGCTGCTCCAATATCTCGTCGCTCAGCCGGAAGGCCTTGTGTGCCTCCAGTGTCGTGTTGTCAATTACCACATTGCTGTCAAAACCCTCTTCAGAGTCCCGGAGGTTGGATGGCCACTGGTTCGTACCTTCAGCCTGTTTTTCCTCGTTCTTCGAGGCAGATGAACGCATTCGTTTGCCGAAGATAAAAGTGGGTGCCAGATACTCGTAGGTACGCTGGTCGCATGTCATCTTAGCGTTGAAGTTTTTCGTGACTGTGACCATGTGCATAACGCGGATGTCCTCCGGTAGCGCAGCGTCCACCTTGGCCATAAAGCCGGCAATGTCGTCGCCCACGTGCAACTTGGCCGTCAGTAACTGACCAGCAGCATGCACACCCTTGTCGGTGCGGGCTGCGCGGCTCCAGCCGATCTTCTGCAAGTAGCCGTAGTTGCTCTCGGCGATTCCACCAGCTTCGAACAGCGCACGTTCCAGCTCTGCTTCGATCGTTTTCACGCCTTCATTCATCTGCATACCACAGTAGTTCTTCCCGCAGAAGGCCACCCATAGGCCGTAGCGGCGTTTGGTCGGCATTGATGGTGCATTTGCTGCAGGAGTCTCAGACGGCTGACGCTGCGCCGCGTAAGATCCAGGGTGAACGGCGTCTGAGCGATCGGCACGGCGGTCCGACTGCGAATCCTTGTCCTGCTGCTGCTCATCGCTGCCCTCGCGACGTGCCTGCTTGTTCTTGCGGCGCACGGCCCAGTGAGTCTTCTTGCGCTTGCCTGCCATGCCTGTTACGGTACGGCGGTGGGTGTTGGTTGGCGCAACCGGTAGTGTCACTACCGGTAGGGCTTTGTCAAAAGCCATATATATGGTTGATGTTTGCCACACTATTCAAGGTCAAAGTTGGTCGGCTCATTCATGATCCACCGCTCAAAGTAGGCGAGATGGTGTCGCCGCGAAGTCTCCAGGCGCTGCGTCGCTCGGTGCATCTGGCCACCAAGTCGCCAGGAAGCCGCCTGTCACCCTTTCAATTGCTGGCACCACAGACTCGCGTTTTCTCACAGGCGCACACACCCTCGCAGGCCGTAGACCCCAAGGACATCCTGAAACCGGAGCTTCCCAAGGATGCCAAGCCGCAGCTGTCACTGGAGCAGGAGCTGCCGGGTCTGCCTCAACTCAAGCCTGCGAGCCAACTAAAGCCCCCGCAGACGGAAATTTCGGTGCTTCCCTCAGATCTGCGTGTTATTTCGCAGGAGACGTACGGCCAGGCAGCCACGCTCGGCATCTTCATCGACGCCGGTAGCCGCTTCGAAGACGACGACAGCATCGGTGTGAGCCACCTACTGGAGCATCTTGGCTTCAAGAGCACCACGTCGCGCTCACATGCGCAGCTGGTTCACGAAATCGAGGACATCGGCGCACTAACAACGTCCTCGTGCGGACGCGAGCAGATCATCTACACAATCGACTTGCTCCGCGACAACGTGGAGAAAGGTTTGGAGCTGCTAGCCGACGCCATTCTCAATGTAGACCTGGTACCCGAGGAGATGGAGGGCATTAAGGCCATCATGCGCATTCAGACGGAGGATCTGATGGAGAATCCGCCCGCCATGCTGCAGGAGTTTATCCACGCTGCTGCATACGGCACCGACTCTCCACTCGGACGACCACTGCAGTGTCCGCTGGATAAGATCGATGCGCTGACTGTGGAAAAGGTCAAGAAGTTCCGTGATGAGCACTTTGTCGCCCAGAAGATGGTCCTTGCTGGCTCCGGTGTGGACCACGCTCGCCTAATCGAGTGCGCAGAGAAGCTTTTTGCGAACGTGCCTGTGGCTCCGGCAGATACGCGAATGGCGACCCCCTCGAGGCCTGAGACGCTTGAGCCGGTGATCTACACGGGAGGACTGTACCCCCTCCCGAACCCGGAATCAGAGTTTTCTTACGCGGCGCTGGCGTTTCCTACGGGTGGCTGGCACGATGAAGACCTAGTTCCTATCTGTGTCCTTCACACACTTCTTGGTGGTGGTGACAGTTTTTCTGCCGGTGGTCCTGGCAAGGGTATGTACTCGCGGCTGTACACGAGCGTTCTGAACCGTTTCTACTGGGTTGAGTCTGCTTTCGCGTTTTCGTCCATCCACGCGGATGTGGGTCTGCTTGGCATCTACGGTGCGTGCATTCCGTCGCACACTAGCAACCTCGTGGCGCTGTTGTGCAACCAGATGCTCAGCGTCGCCAACCGACCTGTCGATGCGATTGAACTTGCTCGTGCGAAGAACCAGCTCAAGTCGTCCGTGCTTATGAACCTCGAGTCTCGTATGATCCTGTATGAAGACATTGGTCGTCAGCTACTAACCTATGGTGAGCGTGAGACGCCCGAATCGGTGTGTGCCAAGATCGACCAGGTTACGGCTGCGGATATCCAGCGAGTCGTGAAGGAGGCGATGCAGAACCCTCCTAGCCTTGTCTATTCAGGCGACATCCCTCAATTCCCGCAGTACCAACAGGTTGTTGCTGGTATCAAGGAAGGACTAAGCGAGTAAGTGTATTCCATTGAAGCAAGACTATCAGGTTGGGTTGCGAGTCTTCATTCGATGAGAGCAAATCAAGAGAGAGTCCTAGACAAGGGAGGATAAAAAACAATAGAAAAGCGTAACACGAAATCCAGCGTGAACCCTTGGTAGCTGTGGAATACCCATTGGTATCTAACGGTGCTTAGTTGCAGCCTCCTCAAGCAGTAAACGAAAACCTCGAAGATACTGCTGACACTGCGCGGCGGTGTCTGTCTGTAGATCCAGAGTGCGGCAAGGATGCACGAACACGAGTGAGAAGCAGCGGGCAGGTGCATCAGGTCGCTGGCGAGCAAAGTTCTCAGTTGTGGCACCCGGTAACACCTCGACCAGGTCGCAAGTGTCAGCTTTAGAGTCAGGTTTTGGTTGACTGAGCGAGCTCTGCGTGACCGACGTTGCAGGTGAGCGCCACGACAACCACTTGCACTGAGCATCTGCATAAACGACTCTCTGGTGGGGCACACCGCGTGTCCCGAACTTGGTTACAACAATGCCGTTTTCTAGTTGTTTCTTGAACTGCACCAGGATCTCCTGTTCTCTCGCTTGAGCTGCCCCACGAGCCCGATTAGCGCTTTCCAATTCTTCCACTGCTGCCTGAAGCCGAATGTTTTCGATACGCTCATCACCGCAGCGCTGCTCAAGCTCGCTTATCTGACGTTTCAAATCGCTTTGCGAAGTGAGTGCTTCCTGCTCCACCTTTTTGCGAATAAGTTCCAGCTCGGCACTAAATGTACCACGCATGTTGCGCTCACGGTTCTGCGCTTCTCTCAACTCTTCGTGCATCGACGCCAGAAGCTGCTTACTCGTGGTGTTTACCAGTTCTAGCGCACAAACTTGTTCTTGCAACTGCTGTAGCTGCTGGTCATGGAATGACAATTCTACCAGCAGTTCATCGCGGTGCTGATTCAGGTCGGTGCTGGTGTCCTTAAGCCTCTCTTGTAGTTGTCGAGATGATGCCGACGATGGGTTTGAGCTCGCTGTTGGTAGAGTTGGTGGAGCGACCGCAGTCACTTCAGTAACGTGTCGAGTTCCCAGTGCTGATGGGGGCATTGAAGCGCGCGAGTTGGCAGCCTCGAGCGCCGCTTGTAGTTCTCGCACCTGCTGGGTCTTGGCTGTATGGGAAGCCCGAAGTGCAGCTAGGACAACATCAACGGCACGATGCGCTCGCTGGGCGTCTACCAGGCGGTCGTGCAACTCGTCTACGTGACTCTGAGTGTCTCGGTATTCTTCTTGCAGCTCCTGCCACTGTAACGCAAGTATTTCTTTCTCATGGCGAAGATGATTCACTTGCTCTCGTCTTTCTTCCGACACAGTCGTCTGCTCTGCAAGTTGTGCCTGGAGATCTATCAACGTGTGCTCTAGTTCCTCTTGGTGGCGTTGCAGTTGTCTCTGCTCGTTTTTCACAGCTTCCAACTCGGCTTGTGTGGCCGTTGACGCCCGCTTGTGTCTCAGTAGGAGCTTGTTCACTGCTACCATATCATCACGTTCGCGCTGCACTTTTTGGGTTTCCTGTAGCAACGCTTCGAGCTGACGAGCTGCTACTTCCTGTTCCCTTTTCACCGCTTCTTCACGTTCCAAATGCAAAGCACTTAGTTGCTCTCTCACGCTACTTAGCTGGTGACTCACTTCAAGATACTCCGTTTTCAAGCTATGCACCAATGCGTCGGAGTTGTCCGCATCAGAACCTGTACTCTCAGGAAGCTGGAGACAGTCGCTTTTGGTTTCGAGGCCAGCTTGACTATCACGACGAGATTTAGGTTTCCCCGGCCCCATCGATAGACTGCTTCTGCGTCGAGTCGGTCGCGTTGAAGCAATACTTCCAAGACTCCTTGACCGCTCCACAAGACTGACATCCACTTGTCCTGAGCTAATATCGGCCAGCGTTAGAGTCAACGCCGGCTTTGCGTCGCGCATCCTAGTAGCGAGCAGCAAAACGAATAAGTTCAATATGACAGAGCCTCGAAATGAAAGATAACAATATCCTTACATTTGAAGAACATCGGCATACGGTATGTTTGCAACATCAACCCCATTTACCATACGCACCCGCAGCTTGTCGACAATGATGTGAGAATAATCCCCCGCTGATCTGCAGCGCGCATTGTAGTCTGCTGCAAGACCCACGGGCGCAACGTCCCGAATGACGCAAGCGTAGCTTTCGGCAGGAACGAGGCTACACTTGTTGCTCTTTGATGCGGGCTGGAATCCAAGACCTACTGGTTTACTGTCGTCAAAGAAAACGTTGAATTCCTTCTCCCACCGACAAACGACTTCACTTTGTTTTGCTCGAAAAGCAGCAACCAGCAGATCATTCCACGCTCGTTCCACTCCAGACCGCCGGCCGTCAGTAGCAGTAGCAGTAGCCTGGCCCTCGTCCGAATCGTGGTTGCCTGAAGGAGCGGTAGTAAGTTCATCACTCCAGGGTGGGCTGCAGAATTTCAGCACCATAACTAACTCCTATGGTTTGTTTCGCTGTTTGCGCTCTGGTAGCTCTGGTACCTGTAGCAGTGTACGCGCGGTTTGCTCTCCAGCTAAAATAGCATAACGTTAAGAAAGTATTGTGGAGCTGTTGCCAAAAGTAACAGTGTGTTATTAAGAAAAATTAACACCGGCAAGAACATGTTTCGGCTTTCGATTTTGTTTGCATATACTGCTTCAGTAACATGATCTTCCAATTGATGTCGCAGTAACTACTACTGGGAAGAGCAGCCAGGAACACGACATAGTGCACCCTCCGAACATGTAGGTGCATGAGCCCGCACAATCACACCCCAGAGCTTACACGCGCCGCACCTGCTCACGTCGTGACTTGTCTTACCCGTCATATTCGAGCGGTGAGCTCTCACCTTACTCACGAATGTGCGTGTGGAAACACACAGTGGATTGGAGCACCCGCTGGCACTGCACGAGGATAAATGCTGTAGCCCACGAAGGATCGACTGCATTTGAGCAGCACCAGGAGTCGTTGTTATTGTCGACTTGGCAGGAGGCATCTTCTTGGCATCAGAGACTTCTCCCACTGAGGTGGGGCTCAGTGATTCACGCCTAAGGCGCTTTGCTGGTGGCTGAGCTGGTAGTTGGTATCGGAGAGACGGCAATGCTGCTGCTTTATTGGTTAAACCCTGTGCTGTCAAGACGGCGATGGAAGAACCGACTGAGGAAGAAAAAGAGGGGAGCGGTGAGAGCGACACGTGATGCGCTGCAAATGCAACGCGAGGCGGCGGCCCACCGTACTCCGACGGGAGCGACTCGCCGCTGAGGCTGCGCTTCCGTGAGATTCCATTAGCGACGATCTGCGAGCGCAAGATGGAGTAGGATGGCGGGCGTGGCAACGATGGCAACGAGTGGGCAGCCGCTGAGCCAAAGGTGTCCCGATCAGTGCCGCCAGTCGTAGGAAGGCTCTGCGTAGTCAAAGAAACCGAGTGAGACGCCTTTTCATGCAGAGTATGTGCGGAGAGGTTCGCACGAACCATTTCAGCTCCATCGGCCACCAGTGGAATGCCCGCCAGTTTCACGACGCGTCAAGACACGGAGAAGAAATTATCAACACAGGAAGAAGACAGCGCGTTGCCAATTGGAGTGCCCGAAGCTCTGTTCTGAGACTTGTGCAACATAGCACCATCACTCACTTGGGGTTAGGGGCAATTACTTAGCCTCACAGGTGGATGACAAATTTCCACAGGATAATGTTCCTCGCACACTCCTTGTGGCTCTGAAAGAAATGGAAAATATGGCTTTTAGATTTAGATTTTGCAATCGATTTATCTTGAATGTGGAGCGTTTTGATTTTTTCTAGCAGCTTAAGTTAAAAAACCTGCTTTTTAGTTAAAAAACCTTACAGCAGATTGAAAACCAAGATTCTAATGATGGTTGTTTATGGCAAAGCTTTCTTAAAATTGGGAAACCAGCCTATTTATGACATACGGTCACAGTGGTAATCAAACCCGATAGGATGCCAATTCGCAACTAAGCGCGAGGTCGGACTGTTGGCTCATGACGGCGCCTTCTTTCTATGACGTGCTGGGCGTGCAGGCGAGCTCAAGCGCCGAAGACGTCCGCCGGGCATACCATCAAGCGGCTCGCAAATATCACCCGGACAAGCGCTCGAATGATGTAAATGCGTACAATACCCACGACGAAGATGAGCAACAGTTCTTGCGCGTCCAGGAGGCCTACGAGACGCTTGGGAACGAGGATCTAAGGCGGGACTACGACACCAAGATGCAACAGGACGAGTTAGTGCGCAAGAGAGAGCAGGAGATAGTGGTCGTGTCCGACGAAATCCCGCTTGTTGATATGCAGCGAGAAATCTTGAAGGGCGAAGATGGCGACGAGGACGAGGTGATCTACACTCACCACTGCCGCTGCGGAGATCTATACGAGATCACACAGGACGAACTGCAGGACGGTGTGGACGTCGTGCCATGCACCGGATGCTCGCTTCATATTCGCGTACTCAAAGAAACTACTGAACACAGGCTTTGAACACCAGCATCCATCCTAGACACTACTAGAATTTACTTGGCGAATACCACTCTGTTCCATCTCAAATCTAACACTTCTCCTTTGCTGACATATTTGTTAAACTAAAGGTGTGATTTAGCTAAACGAGCCCACTACGGAAAGCCCTGCCTTAGCTCTATAAAGCAGTATTTTTTTGGTAGATCATAGTCAAACAGCAGCGAAGTACAGAGCAAAAGAGCGTCATTCGTTTTGACGGGGTGGACGTCTGGTTTCGCAGTGGGCTTCCCAGTGTTGGAAAATTGCGATCGATTTTGTTACGGTCTTACAAGATGTGAAAATAGTTCTTCAAAAGCTGCTGTCTGTGCCGCGTTTGCCTGAAAAACGCTTTTGACCAATTACATCTATGTATTTACAATCTGACAAATTTTAGATCTCGCAAAAGGTGAAAATAAATAAAACAAGGTGTGTAGAAAAGAGTTCATCATAAAATAAAGGCTCTCCCTACAGTCACCAAGTTTTTCGTTAAAGAATGGGCGAAAATGAGGATCATATGGCGAAGACCGCTACCGGTACCAGTGCGGTATTTAGAGAAAAATGTTTAAATTTGCGTGGCACACTCGTTGCGGATCTATTGCTATCGTAGTGTGCACCAGCACTAGATCCACTCATGCTCCTTATACAAAACATATATTCATGCATTCTTGATCAATGTCTGCATCTGCCACTACGCGATCAAATACGTAGGAAAGGTGCTTGAAACGCATGTACGTCAGGTCCTTGGGGTGCAGTTTGTTGCCGCGGGGAAAGGGGATACTCTGGTCGGGCGGAGTAGCTCGAGCGATAGACATGTACTGTTCAAACCAGAGAACAACCAATACTCCACAACTATAACCGTCATCTTGTTGCGAGCCTGGGAAGTTTTTAACTTCCATCGCAGTAGCCATAATCGGTCGAAATCGGCTCTCGAAAATATCCTCCACCCTTCTTGGGAAATCCTCTCTATGAAAAGGGTCATATGTCCATACTGTTTGACGCTCCATGTCAAAGATGATACCACACCAGTGTGGAAACGTCACGTTGATATAAATCGGGCAGCATACAATTCGACTCGCCTGTATTTGGCTGAAGATGCGATCGCTAGTGTCGATAAATCCACTTCTTCTATCCACGTCTGCCATTTGTAAGTAGATGGGGTCGACAACACTCACTATCTTGGGCTGCCACCAGGATAACTTTGTTGCTTCCTCCGCAACACGTTGCGATGCCAGATACACGCATGTATCACTTAACCAACTTTCATCTCCAAATCTAGCGAGCTCCGTAAAATGGATGTCGTGCCCACCATTATGATAGACTGTGTCAACACCCATGTGCGGTATCGTCTTGAGAATCTCTTGCTGTTTCTTGGATTCAGCACCGCGTTCTATCGATAAATTTTTCACAAACTTGATTAGCTTTTGGGCCTTGAGAAGCTTTCTCGATACCTCATGCCACAACTTCATACGCTCGATATCCAGAATAGAAGGGTCCCCACATCTAAAATCGACACTCCAAGCTCTTTTGCTGTAGGGTTCTTGTCACTGAGCAGTTGCTGTCGAATTATCACGTTCTTAGCAGAATCTAAGCACTTGAGTACCAAAGCTTCTGCATCAAACAAAGACGGCGGCAATGTTAGTACGTTTTTGAAGTAGAGACGCAAATCGTTGGTGCCTTTCCCACAATTTCACCAACACTTCACCAAAACCTTGGTGAACAATTTACCAAGCCATAAAAATAGCCTTCATCAGGTTACCTGGTAAAACAAAGCGGACACCTGTCTCTACAACTTGCGTGGGCTTGTCGGCGATCAAGAAAGCTTTGGGTCGCTTAAAAACTGCCGACTCGAGCATAGGTCGGATGGCACGCGTCGTATCACCAATACCAGCAACCGAGAGTTCTTTGGTCTTGACCGCCTCTTCGAAAGACTCCAAGGTAATATCCCCATAAGAGACAAGGTTATCTACAAATAGCATTGTTTCCTCAATTTCTTTCGCCTTCTTCGCCTTCTTGAATTTTGCTTTCTGCTTAGGTCTTCCCGAAGCTCGACTAGCTGGATTCAGACGCACAAGAGCTGCCCTTTTCCCTCCTTTGACCTTTGCTGCTTTTGGTTCCTTTTCGTCGTGGATCGAGCCCTCCATGTCCAACCTCCGTTTGGCTGAGGCTGTTGAATCCACTTTCTTTTTCTTGATGTCATTGACCAGCACTTGTTCGACAAGCACTCCCAAATCCCCACTATTAATGGAAGCCGGAGACGCATTACTTTCTGGGGTAGCTTCGACAGGTCGTTTGGTGTCGATCTCACAAACCCTCTTGGTGGATTCTACACCAGCTAAGACAGCTTCACCAATTTCACCAATCCGTTCGCTATTTTCACCAATATTGCCTTTGTTACCTTGAGAAACTTCACTGTCGGACTTGTTCAGCGTGGGAGGCTGGTTGTTTTTTCTAGCCATACGTTCCAGCTCTGTTAAGTGCTCGCTCCACGTGAGAAAGTCCCTTTTCCCTTTATCTGCGACGCACTCAGCGATTCGCTGGCAAATCGAGAGGATCGCCCGATATTTCTCGTTATGACTCAATGCCCGCTTGTGATGGCCAACGTCAACATCAACACTTCTCACACCATCTGTCGAAAAACTTCCAGGATCATCGCTTCCACTACAGTCTTCACTTTTTGCCCACCGCTCTGGAATGGCGTCAAATGGAATTGCATACCGAAAAGAGTCGTCTTCACGACGCAAGTACATGATGTGTCTGCATGGGAGAAGAAGTGTTTGGTGGAACATGCAACTGCAGGTGCTATCCTCCAAACTCACCTAAGCATAACAACAATATACAGTGTCACATCAGTATAAATATTAAGGAGGGAAAATATTCACTTACCGCATATTGACTGGAAGACGTCTTACTTGTTAAGGTGACAAGAGCAGGTGATGCCTTTTCTGAATCAACTTCGTAATCAGCTTTCATGCTGGCCCTGTACTGCTTCTCAATTAGGTTGCAGGCGTGGTGCGTAGCAATCCTTGCTAAAGTCTGTAAATCCTCATCGTAGTGCTTGTTAAAGCGGAATCCAACGCGTTTGGACTTGTACCGGTACGTGTCTTCAGCAGTTTGTTGTAGGAAGAGAAGGTGGTCTATGCATTCATCCATGGCCATGTGACGTGTAAGGATGTCCTTGGCTGCACCCCAACTGGCTTCCAGCCGGTTGTTTGTGTTGTTATCCAAGTGCGGGATTTTCTCACGTAGAAATGAACACCACAAAGACTTGCAGTTCAACCAATTCGACGTCAGGTAGTCGTAGAACGCAGGTTTATCTTTGCAAAGCGCTTGAATTCCTTGCAAGTAGTGGTCGAATTCTCGTTCGTCATGCGTCCGTACCATAAGTGTAATCAAATTTTTTCACATGCGTTTTATCAAACGACGTGAATCCGTAGACCCTCTTGCTGGTTTCCCGATGCAAGTAGTCAATGACGTGGAAGTGGCAAAGAATCACAGTAGCATCCGGCAACTCCTCCGCTAGCACGTCGATTTCTGTGAAATCTTTCACAATTACCACTTTGACATCTCTCCATGCCGTGTTGTTCTCCTTAAATGCTTGGAGCGCACACTTCATATTCATCTTGATCTCTCCGTCGATCAAAGCGTGCTGCACGAACGACCCACTCCCAAACTTGTCGGTAACCAGAAAACTGAAGAGACGGTATCTGTCAGCATAGTAAAAAAAAATCATTGTTTGGTGATAATTTCACCAAGCATTGGTAATCTTAACACCAAAATTGAACTATAGGTAGATGCCATCGATCTCGCACCTGTTAATGTTAGTTCCATGGGTGGCTTCAATACATAGAGCCTCTGGAAACTTCCTGGCCATCCTCCTCATGTGCGCTGTCTGGAAGGTGATACAGCTTGTGAGTGTTGTTGCAGGATCCCGAAAAAATCTTACTGCGTTCCCCGGTCCCTCTCCAAAGTCCTGCAATAGCTCGGACACTCGAACGTTGTCATCAGATGACGTGTACGTCTCGCGTCGCATCTCGGCAATCATGTTCTCGACATCCTTCGGTTGAAGCGGCTTGCCAGACACTTCTTTGAGGTATCGCAAGATTTTTTTTGCGCTTCAACTCACCTACCAAACTTTAACAGTTAGAACATACCTCAGCAAAATGATTATTAGTAGCAGATAGTTTTACCTTGCCACATTGTCTTGGTAACACGCTTGATTCCTGGTGATTCGATTTTGCGTGTCTCCGCATAGCAGGTGTACTCATCAGGGCCCACGCTCTGATTATGACTCGACTGGTGCTTCGAGATGCGAACAGTGTAGACGCCTTCGTCGCGGTTCAGCACGGCATTCAATCGCGCTTTGCAACCAATTCCACGGACAGTGTGGTTTGTACGATCACCTCTGCCCCGCGGCTTGAAGTTCCACCCATGTGTACAGATAAACGTTCTTGCGTAATACTTGTGGGTATCGTCGAACAAATCCGGTTTTTTGCCAAGTCTAGCAGCACGCTTCTTAGTTTCACGATTCCGGTCACGCACCGAATTACTCGTCCTCAATTTATATACCTGAAAGGTCTCTTTTTGGTATCTACAGAACATATTTTGATTAGAAAGTATGGTAAAATGACAAGAAGCTAATATCTTACCGGTCAAACGCCTCTCCAAAATCTTCCCAGGATTCAAACTCGCCCTCGAAGATAGGTAATGCGATCTCGAGAGTCGTTCTACCCTCAGGAACTGCGTTGCCGGTCGTTTGGGCCATAGGCGAAGACTGGGACGACATGGCAGCTGGAAGCCACGTGTATGGACTGGGGTACGGTAGCGTGTAACTAGTAGACGAGTAGCACGATAGATCGGTGGTGGTGGGGTAGGGGGTCTGAGCGCGTAGTGTAGCCCGTGTAGACAGCGGGGAGAAGCTAAATACTGTGCGGGGCCTGCTTTGCGGGGGTGCTAGAAGAATGAGCGGCGCTGGACGCTCGGCTTTTAAAAAATATGATTTTTGAAATACTGAAATACTGACAATACCGCGGTTAGGTAAGTGGTCGGTATTTGGACGTTTTATGAACGAAAACTTGGTGATCCTAGCCACTTCCTAAAATAAAAGATACTAATTTTGAGTTGGTGGCCCTTCATTTTTTTAAGTGTCTCCTGGCCCTTTTTGCCAAAGGGTCGCAAGGCAATGAGGTTGGAAGCACTCCGTTGCGAATGTGGTGCTTCGAAACTCGGGAGAGTTTGTATGTATCACACGCAATGACAGATTCTAATAGTTTTTGTGCTGTCAAAAAGCACTTATCTATAGTCCTACTAGAAAGATCACAGTAAGTTTTTTCAGCTTCCGCATTAAAAGCATCGATCTTGTACGTTGGTGTGCGGTATTTAGCCGACTGTAGCAAGTTAAACAGACCCAATTCGAGTACGTTCATATCGGGCGACTTAGCTGGCTGGTATTTGATAGCGATGTTGACAACATCAACATTTGTTGTGCCTGCCGTTAGAGCGATCAGACGGCAGCACATCATGCTTATCTGCACAGCTGACACGTATTATGTAGCTGGTAGCCACAAATTAGAAAATAGCAAATCTCTATTCTTAGCCTAATAATAGCCAATGATATCATTTATTTTGTGCGGTCGCTCGTTGCGTTAGATTTGAGATGGATTGTTAGTATAAAGTTTCATTTTAATGCATCTTCAGTGTTGTTGCGCATAAAGGCCCAAAGTCGACGACTTAAAACTCCTTGCCGCGCGGTGCTCCGTGCGATGGGTACCTCTGTGGCGTCTGGATCTGGTGCAGCACACCCAGTCCGATATACGCCAAGAAAACGAACAGGAGACCAAAGAGGAGACCTGCCATGATGTCAGGGGTGATGTTCACATAGTGCGAGAAGCAGAAAGCTTTTCCCGCCGCGTTATACCCGACAAGGTAGCCTGCTTCGCACAACATGGCGGCATCAGCAGTAGAGTTCGTCCTTTTGGTCTTGGTCTGAGCAGCAAGGCGGCGTGGAAGAGAGTCTTGAATATCAACCGCGTTGGCGTCGTTGCCAGTAAAGGCAAAGTCCGTCTTGCCACCCGTAGCAGCGTTGAGGCTTCTAGAGGCTGTCTCGATGGCGGAATCCACGTCGGACAATGACATTGATTCGGGCAGTTGAACGACCAGCAGGTCTGTCTTGCCGTTCGCAAGCAAAGCCTGTCCCTCCGCGGACGTGATAAACACATCCAAGTCCTGAGCCCCCACGATATGAGGCTTGACGCTCGTTATTTCGGGAAGAAGTGGCTTCGATCGAGTAGTGTGTGGAATCACCACCGACGATACAGAGCCCTCAATTGCATTCTGCACATGTGAGCCCGCCCCTCTTGAAAGAAGCGATACATCCTCCGAGGCCAGTGCCGGAAGAAGAAATAAACACATGAGTTCTGCCTGTTGGGAGAAAGATACTTGGGTGCTCAGCACGCCCTGGCATACATTTAAGAGAAGAGCTCATTATTAGTTTGGTGACTGTTTAAAAAAAAACGTTCAGCCGCCAGACCGATGTACCTCTTTGTCAGCACTTGCATCACGGTTCAGTACGCGCCCAACAGCGGACGCCACAGCGGCTTCATCCATCTCGGAGCTCAGGTAGGCGTTCGATCCAGCGAAAATACTGTGCATCACCAATACACGACACCTTTGTAAGATCTTTACGATGTAAATATACATAAGTTTGAGGAGAGGGAAACAAACGCACGGGCGTTGGGACCACATAAATAGCGGAACATGGGGGAGATGGCTGGATACCGATGCGGCTGACGTAGCAGCCGTCAGCCCGCACAGCACGGCGCCCAGCAACGTCTTCATCATCGTTTTATCGCCTCTTCTTCGAAGTTTAGATCACAGTCCGTTTTTTTTGTTTTTATTCACAGGAAAGGTTCCAGTTTCAGTTGTCTCCTGAAGGTCGCATGAATGTCACGCGAAGGAATCGCTCTTAAATGGAAACGATTTGTGGCCCATTTGTAGAAGAATCTCCCAGGTACGACACCCAGCTCTCCTCCCCATGCTCTACATGTGTTACGCCTCCCCTTACTGTGCTAACCGCCGACCTTGTTGCTCTCTGCGCAGTCTATAGAGCCTCCTTCACGCCAAAGATATCGAGCAAAATGTCCTCTATTCTCGCCTCGCTCGACATGAGTCTTGACGACCTGATTGCTCGCAAGAAGACCAAGGCAACCAACCCTGCCTCTCGCCCAGCTAAGGCCAACAAGGAAAAGGAGGTAGCTGGTCCCGTTCGGAGCGGACGCCGACGCAACCGTAACCGTAACCAGCCATACTCGCGATCCGTAAGTGCGCCCGCGACCTGAAGGGCCGCCGCTTCTCGATATATTTTCTCCTCCTTGTCTCTCCTACACAACGAAGGCACACCATCGCCCCCCCCCCTACGTCTGCTAAGGAAAGACAAACAGTGGGTTTTCTCACTGAAGGGGAGCATGGCGCCTGCCTGCCTGGTGATTGGGAGGACGAGCTTTTCGTTGGTGCCGAGATTTTTACACATAAATTTGTCTGCTGCTTCTCCCATGGTATCCCAAAGCGCGGCGGTGACGATGACGACATGGACATCGATCTGGATGATACCCCGGACAGTGGCAACAACCGTGCCGGAAAGAAGCGCTCGGTGGCTGTCAAGAAATCTGGAAAGGGTGGCAAGAAGGGTGGGATCTTCGTACCTATGCATCTTTCACTGCGAACGTTTGGGCGAGGCATTACTGACGCTCGCGCTAATGATTATCCTGACGTGTAGGCGGATCGTCCATCTTGTCACGCCTCGGTGGCAAGGATGCGGCTAGTCCTGGCACTAAAATTCTGGTGAAAAACCTTAAGTTTGACATTCTGGAGGAAGAAGTGCGCGAGCTCTTCGGCACGGTAGGTGAGGTGTCCAAAACTGAGATCGTGTACGACCGCTCTGGCCGCTCGAAGGGCATCGCTCGTGTGTGGTTCGCTCGCCGCTCGGATGCTGACAAGGCCATCAAACAATACGATGGTAGATTTTATCCTTGTTAGTTCTGTCTGCGTATACTCTGACGCTATTGCGGTTTGTGCGCCATTGTAGGTCGCACGCTGGACGGTCAGCCGATGCAGATTGCGCTGGACTCTGACAAGAACGTTCGTAACGGACTCTTCGGCACTGCCCTTCAACGCGACGATAAGGATGTCAAGTTTAAGGTGTCGTTCGGGTAAGAAGAAAGACTGAACTCGTGTCTGGCCTAAAACGGCTAATGAATGTGTTTGCTCCGTCAATAGTGAAGGCAACGACAATGAGCAGTCCAAGGGCCGCCGTAACAAACGCCGTGTGCGCGGCAATGACAGAGGCAGCCAGGGGTACGCTGCAATGATTTTGGCTGTTAGTAGATCAGGCTCTTAAATGTATTTGTACTGTAACACAGTGGTCGTGGCAAGGAATCTGCCCCGTCCAAAACTGCTGAGGATCTGGACAATGAGATGGACACGTACATGAAAGACGCATAAAGGTGAAGACGCGATGCATCCTGCTGGCCGGATGCTTGATGCTCGTTTCCTCCGAGTCTTCGAAAGTTCTACCCTGGCGACTATGCATAGTTGTTTTGCATTTTAACCGGTGCGCGTCGAGTGGGCGTTTGCATTCGCTTTGTTTTCGACAGTGCGAGTGAAATTCCGCCGTGGATTAACGACTTCTTCGCGACACGTGCCCAATTTGAATAAAGCATCTCCATGAGCCTGAAAAATTGACCCCGGCCAAGATATTACTGAAGTAGCGCTTTTTCGCCGCGGAGTGAGCAGCGAACCAAGATGAAATGTTTGTGGTATAGCTCCATTTAAATCGCATAGTCTGCAATTACGTTTTGTGCTCGCTCTACAGGGGGTAACATGTGCACAGTGGTGAGTGTCGTTTACTGCTACATATAGCTATACTACATGAACGTAGTAGTACTACACCTCAGCTAGTACTACTACTAGTACTTCGAACAGCTCAGTGTAATAGAAAGAAATAATAAACTTTGAAGAATTAATATTAATACTACACTACGGAGGCAGAGCTGCACGGCTTGTTGATCAAGGGGATCTTCGCGCTGGGCGCGGTGACGTTTATGGTTACAACGCTCGTCACAGCACCCTACGGCCGCCATGCCCGCCCTGGGTGGGGGGCCAACGCTGGACACGCGACTCGGCTGGGTTATCATGGAGAGCCCGTCGGCCATTTGGTTCGCAGTCGTTTACTTGTGGGGCTCGCGGTTACCCCTCTCATCGCGGCAAGTCTGTGGGAATGTCATTACGTGTACCGTGCCTACGTTTACCCGTTTCTGATTCGTACAAGCAAGGATAAACGAATCCCGGTGACCGTCGTGCTCTCTGGGGATTTCTACAACATGATCAATGCTTACATCAATGCTCGGTACTTAAGTCAGTTCGGCGACTACAGCGGGGACGACCCGTTTGTACGCCCATCATTCTACGCGGGGGTCGCTCTCTTCGTGTTCGGTCTATCGATGAACATTCACTCCGATCTAGTACTAATCAACCTTCGCAAACCCGGGGACAGCGCCTATAAGATCCCATATGGCGGCTTGTTCAAGTACGTGTCGTCGCCCAACTACTTTAGTGAGCTACTGGAATGGATGGGCTGGACCCTGCTGTCCCAGTCACCCGCGGGTCTGTCGTTCGCGGTGTACACCGCCGCAAACCTTGTTCCTCGCGCCCTCAGCAACCACCTTTGGTATCAAGAGAAGTTTCGTGGGGAATACCCGACCAAGCGAAAAGCTTTCTTGCCATTTTTGTGGTGAAAGGCGTCGTTTTGATAAAGCTTTGTCAAAATTACACCCTGTTTTGACATTTTAATGAAAGTAGTGACAAAATAGGGTCCTCAAATAAATCGTGTGAGCCATTGATTGCCGAGCCCCAAACCAGAAATCCTCCGCTGAAGACGAATTGAGCCGCGATGGCTCCGAAAAAAGGGAAAAAGAACTCCAAGAAGAACGCCGTCACGGCTGCTGGCTCGGATGACCTGGATGACCTGCTGAATGAGTTTGCTCCCACGAACACTGCCAAGCAGCAGCCCAACCAGGAGGATGAGAAGGAAGACCAATCGCAGGAGAAGGAGTCGGACGTGGATGCCGCTGCCGCCGCGTACCTGGCGTCTCTTGGTGTGGCTCCTGTCGCCGGAGGTGAGAAGAAGGACGACAAGAAGAAGAAGAAAAAGGGCAAGAAGAAGCCGAATGCCGACGTTAAGAAGGACGACGATAAGAAACCCATGTCGGCTGCAGCCAAGGCCCTGATGGAGCGCCAGACAGCCATTAAGGCCGAGCAGGAGCGTGTCGAGCAGGAGCGTCTGGAGCAGGAGCGCATCGCCGAGGAGGAAGAGGCCAAGCGCCTGGCAGAGATTGAGCGGGAGGAGGAGATCCGACGCAAGAAGAAAGAGGCGCGCGCCGCCAAGATCGAGCGTCAGAAAAAAGAGGGTACGTACATGACCAAGGCTCAAAAGCAGAAGGCGGCCAAAGCCCAGGCTGCTCTCGAGGCCATGCAACAGGCGGGTCTCGTTCCCGATGCTGCTGGCGAGAAGAAGAAGGTTGTGTACTCGGACCACAAGAAGAAAAACAAGAAGAACAACAAGAAGGAGGAGTCCACGAATGAAGAGCCCAAAAAGGTCGAGTCCAAGCCTGTGGAGAAGGAAGAGGACGTGGACGACTGGGAGGCGGCAGAAGATGCCGCTCAGGCGCAGGAGGAGGAGGCGGAGGCCCCCGATGCCTGGGATGACGAGGACTGGGAGACCAGCGATGTTGTGGCCTCGCTGGAGGACAAACTGCTGGAAGTCAAAGAAGAGGATGCCGCTGCCGATAGCGACAGCGAGGGAGACGAGGATCTGCTGGTGCTGGAGCAAAAGAAGGAGCAGGAGCGTCTGCGTCAACAGGGAATCGCTCTGAAGAAGCGCCAGGAGGAGCAGGCCGAGCAGATGCGTCTGGACGCCGAGGAGGAACGTCAGCGCTCCAAGGCAAAGCTCGAGGCTGATCGAAAGAAGAAGGAGGCAGCTGAGCGTCGTCATAAGCGCGAGGCCGCTGCTCGTGCCAACGTGTCCTTGGATAACCTACGATCGCCTATTTGCTGTATCATGGGGCACGTCGATACTGGTAAGACAAAGCTTCTTGACAACATTCGCAAGACCAAGGTGCAGGACGCCGAAGCTGGTGGTATTACTCAACAAATTGGTGCGACTTTCTTCCCTGTGGAGGCTATTAAGCAGAAAACGGCACGCCTTGCCGAGACAATGAAGCTGGAGTACCGCTTGCCTGGTCTCCTCGTGATTGATACGCCCGGTCACGAGTCGTTCACGAATCTGCGTACACGTGGTTCATCGCTCTGTGATATCGCCATTCTGGTGGTGGATATCATGCACGGTCTGGAGCCGCAGACTCTGGAGTCACTGCGTCTGCTGCGTCAGAAGAAGGCCCCGTTTGTGGTGGCCCTTAACAAGATCGATCGTTGTTACGGCTGGAAAACCATGCCCGACATGCCCGTGCAGGAGGCACTGAAGCACCAGAACGAGCACGTTATTCGCGAGTTCGAGGATCGCATGAAGGCGATCATTGTGGAGTTTGCTGAGCAAAAGCTGAATGCTGAGGTGTACTGGCGCAACAAGGACTTGGCCCACACGGTATCTCTCATCCCGACTAGTGCTATCTCAGGTGAAGGTGTGGCGGACCTGTTGATGATGCTGACGCGGTTGACACAGGAGCGCATGGCCAAGTCGCTGGCGTTCGTCGACATCCTGCAGTGTACCGTGCTGGAAGTGAAGGTCATTGAAGGTCTTGGTACAACGATTGATACGATTCTGGTGAACGGTACACTAGAGGAAGGTGCAACCATTGTTGTTTGTACGCTGGACGGACCAGTTGTGACAACGATCCGTTCTTTGCTGACTCCGCACCCTATGAAGGAGATCCGTGTCAAGGGCGAGTACCTTCACCACCAGAAGATGAAGGCCGCTATGGGTGTGAAGATTTGCGCTCAGGGCCTTGAGAAGGCAGTCGCCGGTACGCAGATTTACGTGGTCGGCCCCGATGATGACGTTGAGGAGCTGAAGGATTCCGTCATGTCCGATCTGACGGGTATTCTGGACTCCGTGAAGGCTACCCGCCGCGGTGTCATGGTTCAGGCGTCCACCCTCGGTGCCTTGGAGGCGCTTCTGGAGTTCTTGCGCACGTGTGACCCGCCAATTCCAGTGTCCTGCGTGAACATCGGCCCAGTCCACAAGAAGGACGTCATGCGTGCTTCGGTGCAGCTGGAGCACCAGCCTGAGTTTGCCACCATCCTGGCGTTCGATGTGAAAGTCCACAGTGACGCTACTGAGCTGGCCACAGAGCTTGGGGTGCGCATTTTCACTGCCGATATCATTTACCACCTGTTTGATCAGTTCACGGCGTACATGGACAACTTCCGCATGGCTCGTCGTGAGGAGTTCGCCGAGGTGGCTGTATTCCCGTGTGTGCTGAAGATTCTGCCCAATTGCGTTTTCAACAAGAAAGACCCGATTATTCTTGGTGTGGACGTCGAGGAAGGTATCCTCAAGATCGGTACCCCCCTCGTGGTGCCGTCCGCCGCCGGTTTCCTGGTCGGCAAGGTGGGCTCTATTGAACGTGAGCATAAGGAGGTGGACCGCGCCAAGAAGGGAGCGTCTGTGGCCGTTCGGATAGACAACGAGGGGAGCGTCATGTACGGCCGTCACTTCGACCACAAGGACAAACTGGTGTCGCGTCTGACCCGTCAGAGCATCGACGCACTCAAGGAGAATTTCCGGGAAGACTTGCAGAAGGAGGATTGGCAGCTCGTCATCAAGCTCAAAAAGGTGTTCGATATCATTTAGAAAGCGCAAGTTACGCGCAGGAATAACAGGGAATGTTCGTGCCCAGAGGGTGTCCAGAGGATTTCCTGTTGAAATCAGAGCAGTTTTCCTACCAGCGAGTGCAGTTGTGTCTAGCAATACATGATTTTCGTGCAACACTGTTTTCGTCGACATACATGAGCTCCACGGGATGGAGTTCAGTCTACCTGTACAGGTACGCCATAGGTGAATCAAATCAGCGTCGCATTACCAACCTCCCCGAAGCAGCTCACCGTCAACCAGGGGGTGGAGTGGATGAGCAGGGTGCGTGTGTGCAAGGATTCGCTTAGCCCTATTAGCCCAACGGTAAAATATAAATAAATGCTTATGCGGTTAGGAATGCCCAGGGCAATTTTCAAGCTGTCGTAGGATAACAGGATAAGTCTGGAGACCATTGAAGTCCCGCTTAGTCTTTTTAACAGTTATGAGCAGCGCTGCTGTTTCATACCGATAAGGTATAGCTGAACGGTGGGAGAGCTCAGCTCCGATGCAGGACTCGAAGGTTCAGTGGTTGACCTGGAGTCTCCAGGTCACAGTGGAGATCACTTCCGACTCGATTGTCTTCGCTTGTACATGTAGTCCTCGTGGAACGAAGACCGACAAAGCGGCTTCGAACTGGAGGGCTTTGAAAGCCCTCCAATTCGAATCGGCGCATGCACTTGAGGTGTAGATGAAGTACCGGTAACTGCATCGCCTCATTGTGTTTCGTTGACACAACAGATCAGTTGCAGTAAAATCTCTATACCAAGCTTTTAGTGACTCGTTGCAACTACATTTAGTTGTACGAGTCTTACGAAGACATTAGGTCTGAACGACCTGTTCGCCTGTCGGAGTTGAAGTGGTCACGGTTCTTACCAAAGTTAAAAATATCCAGGTTGTATCGCCGTCGTGATGACGAGCCTATCTGGATTAGGTTCAGGGAGTTATCCTCATGAGTCGTAACAAATTTGCTTGCGGCCAAGCAGCATTGTAGGAGCGCAACGCAGGACAAGGATTGGATCCAAATTGAAGATGAACAGCTGGATTTGCAAAGTCAGTTCGAGACCAAATCTGTTCAGGAGCGACAGCCGAAAGTACATGCGTCAGCAGCTCAGGCCTGAACATTTCAACCAGGCGGCGGGGGATGAAGCAAGCAGATTCTTCTCCAGCCGAACGCGGGGAACCGCGCAGTTCAGCGGCGTTGCGGCCGCGCTGACCTCAAGCGTGAAGCAACGTGCAAAATAGAACTTCCGCGTACGTGGTCTCTTGCTTTTGTGAGTACAGTACCGATATGTGTGTCTGGGTGACCTATCGTCAAAGACACCACGTCATGGTATAATATTCGCGAAGCCAATCGCGGCGGTGGCACGAAGAGCCTCACTTTGAAATTGGATCTCCTTCGAGCAGCTCCTGTCTTTTCAATCAGCGCGCCATGATGCACAGAATGCGGATATCGCCTATGCAACAGTTCAGCGACCCGGGGCGCATTAATGTGGGCGTTGTTGCCTCAAACATTACCTCCAAGCCGAGCACACTGCGTGCGATGCGGGTACCTAAATTCCTACGCAGTTTGTATGACATTCTCCACTACGAGGACCAGTCCATCTTAACGTGGTCCAAGGACGGCACCTACTTCCAGATCTTCGATACCAAGCGACTCGAGATCGTTGTGCTGCCCAAGTACTTCAAGCACGGTAAATTCGCCAGTTTCCAGCGCCAACTGAACAACTTTGGCTTCCGCAAATGGACCAAGACACAGTCCAGCGTCTGTACGTTCAGCCACCACCATCTCGTTCGTTGCCACCCGCAACAGCTGGCTGAGTTCATCAGTCGACGCCCTCCTTCCAACGGCATGCGCTCAGATGTTGACGCCTCGTCGGCTAAGCGTAAGAGGACATTCACGGAATTGATGCGATCCGGAGATACTGGGACTTCCGCTGCCGCGAAGATGATCAAGCGGGAAAACGACAGTTTCAACAGGACGGAAGGCCACGAGC
This sequence comes from Phytophthora infestans T30-4, assembly GCF_000142945.1. NCBI lineage: Eukaryota > Oomycota > Peronosporomycetes > Peronosporales > Peronosporaceae > Phytophthora > Phytophthora infestans. The sequence continues at coordinate 129,049 of NW_003303620.1, forward strand.
TGGCCATCGCGACGAACTCCCCTCTAGCCAAAGGTGTGCCACGATGGGTGGCAGACCCTGTGGGTTTTTTGAAGGCCAGTGAAGAGAAGAATGCGACGCCCACGAGCACGTCGTCAGAGCAGGCGTTCAATTTCTCGATGGAGGAGCTGCATAACATCATTTTACCTGTGGCGTCCACATCGGAGCGCCAAGACAGCAGGTCGATGGAGAAAATGCTCGAGTTGCGCATGTTGAACGAGTGTTTGGATCTCGGAACGGCTAGTTCATTAAGCACCACTTTGAACCCCGCGGGTGGCGAGCTCTTCCCGTCGTTTCCCTTTTCTTGGGATAGCGACACATTTTTCGCTCCAGTTGGCCGTGCCCACGTCGAGCAGGAGCGCGGTTTGTGGAGATTACATTAACATATAAAAACGTCTTTGGAAAATACTAGTATGTAGGTAGAGCAGCGAGCAAATGTAAAGATTTTGTCCTTGTGATACGCGAGCCACTGCAAATAACACACGCACGAAAAATCATCTCTGGCTGGCAATACTGGTTTTCCTTCCACTGATCTCAACGCTGGATCTTTGCACTCGAATCTCATTCTCCATAACTTTTTTTGTGTTGCTTGACGTCTCTGCTAGTTTTTCTCTTCTTGGCGATGTTCTATTGGAACTCTGCTGCGTCGTAAATACCAGGCAGCATCGTGTTCACCTTCTCAGCGATGGCCATCACAATACCGCTGCAATACCAACAAAGCACACATAAGATGTGTTAGTTCCCAACCACAATGCATGGACACCCGGACGCTTGCACGCCTCCCTACTAAAATAACAGCCACTATAGAGTGCTAGCCCGCACCTTCTGTAAGCTGTGATGCCTTTTGACTTGAGCCAGAACCAAAAGGCGTCACAGTGGGCCGCGCAGTCGATAACACCGTCGTCGTTATCGTCTGAGTTAGCCTAGGATACAATGAAGCAGGCGCGAACGCAGCATCAGCCCCATACCCCCTTTAGGTATTTAATGAAATACAGACCTTAAGCATGAGGAACTTTCCGATGAGCTGGAACGTGTTGGTCACGGCATCCTCACCGTCTTCTGCCTCGCCAAGCTTCGCGACCGCCGCCTTGCCGATGCCCGGCACCTCCGTCAGGTCACCCGTGAGCGGCGCACGCAGGAAGTCGGCCAGAGTGTCCTCTGCGACACGAGACTTTTGGGGGTCGTAGCCGTCAGCCATTGTTTTGCTTGGAGTGTGGTGACTCGCGAACGAAAAAAATCTTATCCTCAAAACCTCCATAATCTTATTTGCGAAGGTATTGCTGCTTCTCATTATACTGAGCTGTACGTTGGTCAGCCAACTCTACATGTAAGCAGTAATCTGAACACCGAGAAGCTTATAGCCTTCAATGTGTTATGCGGATGATCTAGCATCAGATAACTATCCATTTATTTACGATCCCTGTAATCTCGCATTTACTTCTTAAATTACATATATATTTATCAGGTTTTCTTTATTGAGGCAAAATACTGTAGCAAATTTGCGCGAGTTCGCGTTCACTCAAAGAAGCGCTTTTGATTAGAACACACAAAACGATATTAAAAAAATCGCATTTCGTTTTACCCATGCCGACCCACTACAGCACCATCCAACCTGCCAGGACTCAATTCAACAGCTAAAACCCAGTTTGAAACGGACAGACCCACCTTGAGATCTAGATGGCTTCGACATCTACCGTGACCGGCTCAAGATTAATGACAACCAGATTAAAGTTTGTCGCTAGCAACAGAACACCCTCCAGTAATCGTGATTTTGTTATGTATCAAAGCCTAAGCCCATGCCCACTTTCGAATTTGCCTTCAGCTTAAAGTCCTCAGCGACAATGAAGGCCTCGGTCGTCTTCCCCTCTATTATGACTGCTTGTTGTGACCGTCCTCAGCGTTCCTGAAGCACTAGCTGACCAATCCACGGTGGCGAATGGTGTCGACAATTTGCTGCATACTTTGCAGCCTGTGAGCGACGAGAAGGCATCCTGGGCACCGATCCGCGCTCTAGAAACTATGGGCTCGCCTCAGCAGCAAGAAAAACACAACAGCAACAAGCCGAACCACTAAGGCAAGAACGACGACCAGAACGCTGCCCAGCATCGAGCTCTAGGCCTGGCCCCCGTAACGACACTCGCATCAACCACTACGAAGGCCACCCCTTGTACCAAAGCGATTCCAGCACCAACCAAGTCGAACACGGTAGCTCCCTGTCACGCCACACCTGCTATTTTTGGGGTCGTGTACGGGTAGGGCCTGATAATTAGGCCAGGCGGGTTTCCTGACCAAAATGCCAGGCCCTACCAAACACAAGACCAATTGCTAAGCTATGTATTGAAGTGAAAGATTCGAAGCTAAGCAGCTGAGTTAAAATGCTTAGACCACGATGGTCTGCGCGGCACGAGGTTGGTCGGCTTCAGTGTCGCCATCATCGGCATCACTGTCATTGCTGATCACATCTGCGCCCAAATTGGTAGCAGCAGGGTCCTAGTACCCGAGACGTCCTCGTTGTCATCATCACTGTCGACATCTACAGCCTCGTCATCTTCTTCACTGCTCGATTCTTCTTGTTCTGTAGGAAGATCTACAGGGCGAGGAAGTTGGATGGTCTCACGAGTTCTACCACGGGATCGGCGACTACGAATAGCGGCAATATCAGCGACATGGCCTCGCGCTAAAGCCTCAATAGTACCTACAAAGTTTGTAAGACTGGGGTGTGGTGTCGAGAAAGTGGCGTTCAACTCTCTGCTGAACCTCTCTAATGGATTATTCGTTCGAGCAACAAGCCGTTCATTTAGACCGTGGACATTCCATAACTCAGTATCGTAGAGCTCCTGCCAGGTTCTCTTGAAATAGTTCCAAAAGCAACGCCACTTAGAGCGAGCGTAGGGAACACCGTCGCTGCGGCAGCGATCCTTGATTTGACGCTTGACCCACGTAATGCTTCCAACCTCGATCCGGTCCTCCGGCACGACGATTAGCATATCTAGTACAGTAGGGGTCACAGCGATTGATGCAGCTGTGTTCGTTATACCTAACTTGCGCATTTTTACGGCGGACTGCCTGTTTAAAATGGAACAGGCAGCTGATGACTTGTGCGTTCGGGAATTGGACGCCAACCGCGTCGATGAGGGCACTTTCAAAGTCGCAGACAACTTCCGCCGGGTCGAGGTTTTGATCCGTAGCTTGCATGATGAAACGAAGGACGTCGAAATAGGTGTCATTAGTGCGATGGGATGTCAAGACGTAGAACACTGGGCAGTAGTATCCAGTGGACCGATCGAAAACCATGAGAACAACGCATTGCTTGAAGCCACGAGGCACACACCGGAAAGTACCGTCAATAAATATTGATGTACCAACGTACTTAAGCAGCGAAATCAACTCCGGGTGTGCGCAACCGATCATTCGACAGGGGTTTTCGTTGTCATGAAACCCGCTGATGTAGTGAAATTGAAAAAAAGTTGAGCGGTTGCTCTTGGACTTGAGAAAGAGGTGGAAGTTCAACACGACCATGTACATTCCCACCGAAATGACGGTCTCGTACACGATAGACTCGACTGAGAACTTGCTCACGAGACAAACCAACAAGTGCCTGGTTTTGACTGCCGCCGTAGAACTGTTCATCGACTCGACTTCAGATAGTCACTGCCGGGAGCGACATTTCGGTACATGCTAGGTTATCGACTGCGGCTTGCATGTCGGCCACAATGTCTAGAGGCTGGGCAAGAGGTATGCGATCCCTATGCGGTACAAAATTTCTATATTCCATAGACTCCGAAACCAGCTCCACCTTGCCGCTGCATTGTTGCCCTCGATAGTAACTGCAGCGATACACGACCTTACGACGTAAGGACCACGCTTTGGTGTACTGGTAGCCACTGATGTTTATAATGGTTGAAAACAATTATCCATTGCGAACTGCTGATGAGTGCGGGAGGGTCAACCCACCTGCCGGAACGAAGCAGTGTCGTGTGTTACATTGCTACGTGGAGCAACCGTCGACTGAGTTGGCTCGACTAAGTATGCCGCGTCTGGGTCAGGGACGTTGGGGTATACGTCGGCCATGGAAGAAGTTGTGTTCGACTTGTTGGAAAAGAAGAAAGAATGGAAATAGTGCACGGGCTCACATCAGAACAAAATGGTTGTTAAGAAACCCCTTAGAAGTGGTTTCTAGTGTTCGCGGGAGTTTTGAAACAGCCATGGAAGTTGGTAACCAGGCTTGGTTGCACTTGATCCAGGTATCTCTGAATGGCTGCCTTCTAGCATTGTTTTATATAGTTCAGACCAAAATAGCCGACCGCACTAGAACTATTGACGACGAGTGGAAATGGAACCTGACCCAATAATCAGGCCTGACCTGTATACGACCCCGTTAATATTCTACCAGCCGAAGGCAACCCCTTGTCCGGCCAAGACGACTTCAATTGCAGCAAAGTCAAACAGGGTCACTTCTACGATTTCAGATGCACAGAAGACTCGCAATCTACGGGGTGACCAAGCCACGTAGCAGGAATCTCCGCAGGACCACGCTACATGTAGTGGGGGCACTAGCACCACTATTGGTTTTGCTCGAACACTGATATCGCCACTATCGTTACATCGGAGTAGCGATGGTAGGCGCTAAACAGGAACTCCACAGCATTTGATATTGACAATTTCTTCACAATAATAGCATTTTTTTCCAGAAGTATCTTTATTGGCAAAATTACCACTGACAAAAACAAAGTACATGTACAGTATTTCAACGGACACGCTCTTCTCAGCAATCAAGTAGTTTCAAGTAGGTCTCTGTCAGCGGGACAGCGCGTTGAGCCCATATTTCCGTAGTCGCACATACTTTCAAAATACTCTCCAGCTGTCCCAATATTTCCTTCAATATCTCATGGTTCAGCACTTCCCTTGGGCAATGGTAAATCAAATCTGCGAACGTCTTTGTGGCCTCACCAAACGCCATCGTCGTGCGGATGTTAAAACATCCACGAGCGCTAAATTCCAAAATTATAGTGTTTGCTTCTTGAGCAACATCTGAATTTGAAATTTGAGCTCCGAGTTCTAGTCAGCAGAGCTTGAATCACACACGCCGTTCGTGAGACCGATCGGATAGCTTCACTCCCACTCCATGTCTGCTGAAGCTCAGTCACCATCTCTGAGTATTGGGTCATTCGCCAGAGAGCGGCCTTGGAGAAGACTGCAGCTTCATCTGATGGCGAGATGCGCCTGGTCTTAGTTAAAACTGTAGTCAAAGTGGCTTCGTTTTCTTCCATAATTTCAGAATCGAATGTACTGGTTTCTTGCTCACCAAAAATGATTATTTGTCTGATCGCCTCACACAACCTGTCACATGGTAAACGCAGAGTAAGCTTGTGTCAGACCAGTCTCGTATTTTTTTCGACTTACATGTAAACGCGTGCAGGAATTCTCTTCGGGTAAAGTCGCCGAAATTTCTCAAGCATCTCGCATCGAGGCCATCCAATTTGGGGGTGGAAGCTGCATCAAGCACAGTTTCCGTCCAGTTCAATAGAAACCACCAGGCTTTGGTGAATATTTGCCACAGCTTTTCCGTCCACGATTTAAGCCGACGCACTTCATCGCCGTACGAGCACACTATCTCGAGCTTCTCCACCAGCATTACGATGATTTCATACAGCCGCGATACCTCAACTTCTGGCTTTTCACTTTTCTCCACATTTTTAAAATTGTTGCGATACCGTCCACGTAATTTGGGAAGCGATTGTCGACGAAAACCACAAGCGCATTCCGACTTTCAAGTATCGACAACAGGGCGTGTGGACTCGCTTCAATTTTTCATTTAACGTCGCGGATAGCTCTTAAACGCACAATTACCTGCATGATCCATGGATGTTTGAACCGCTTCTTGTCCGGACAGATGGTGATGAACGATACCGAGAGAGCTGCAGCTTTGGAAAAAGCTTTTGTGGTGTCTTTATCAATATCATTACGCGACGCGAGGGAAAGAAAGTGGTCGACAGTCACGCTAAAGTGCCTCGAGATAGTGGCAGTCCATTTGTCCAACACAGCTTTTTTTTTCAGAACTTGCGTTTTGTGACGTCTCCAGACCTTCTTTCGTCTCTCTTGCTGCCGTGAGAAATAGTTGGAGAAGTGTATCCTTCGGTACAGTAGGTAGAGTTTGGTTAAGCGCATCCTCCCTGCCCCGTGCCACACGCTTGCTCGCTCGCGACCCAGGATCGGAAGAGGCAGACAGCCTTCGCTTTGCCGTTTGTACATTGAAGCCGTGTATGCTCCACCTCGCTGTTGGCAGCGCAAGAACCTTCCAGTTAGAAAGGGGCACTTCAATGTCGTGTCTTACCAGACAACACCAATTTCTACAATCAAATCAACAAACAAGAGTTAGCTTCTCCTTCACTAACAGCGACACAGTATCAAAACTTACGCAAATAACGCTTCTGGGACCCTCCCGGGGGGGGGGGGGGTAATCAATTTACTGGTCAAATTTGACACTTGGTCACACGTAAAAAAAACGATTGGTCACGTGACCAAAAGTTAGTTGGACACGTACAAAAGACTTGCCGTCCTCGTAAACACCAATCCAGGAGGGACGCGCTGACGCTGGAGAGAAGCGTGAGCTAGCTGTCAGTAGTGGCGACTATCGAGCGAGTCACCTCATCCACCACACCTTACGTTCTACAGGTCTGTGTTTATCGTTTCTATCGCTTGAGTTTGTTCTAACTGTACCATTTATATAAAAGATCGCTCAGGTTAGCCGTCGCACTACTTGTGGCCTGAACTACTGGTGCTGATCATTGTGGTCATCTTTGGGATACACTGAGGAAATGCTCCAATATCGTACTGTCGGTCTGGTGTTCAAATGACGGTGACAGACGGATTCTACAGCGTTTTTGTTTAGATAGAGAGGCATGTGCGTCATGTATCTCCCAGCTGAGCTCAATAACTTCAAATAATTGTTGCTGGGCGCGGTAATGACGACATGCGCATGAGGAACCTTACCTCCGGTATATATATGTAGGTACTATCAGTGATATTTTTAAGTCAGTGCCTTTATCATGTGAGTATTCTTCTTGTGTTGTTTATCATACTGCGTACCCATTAGACTACACCCTCGTACTTGAACGAGCTATCTTGCTCATAGTCCGCATCCGCCTCTTCCAAGACAGCATTTTCTTCGCTTGTGGAAGACACGTCACTGCTGTACGGATCCGAATTCACGTCGACGTCGTGTACTTGACCTTCACTATCGCTGTTCGAAGCAGAGTCTCCAATGGCAGCCACACTGGGTAATCTGGGGGCTCTTGGCAGCACGAAGCGAGCTCGTACTGGTGGAACAGCAATTCCGGAAATGATTGCATTACGTTGCAAAAAGTACTCACGAGCTAGAATCTCCAGAGTAGTGGCAAATTGCTTCATTGACGGATGAGGCCTAAATCTCTTGTTTAGCTCACGATGGAACCGCTCTAATGGATTGTTGGCCCGACTTACAATATCCCGGTTGATTCCGTACACGCTCCAGAACGTTGGGGGAAATGTATCCATCCAGGTACGTTGGAAATATGCCCAAAATATTCTCCATTTTTGTCGAGAGTAGACTAACTGCTTGGTCTCACAAGTTTTTCGTATCTTAGCCTTCACCCACGCGATTCCTTGCACTGCAATTTTGCTGGGTCAATGACGGTCAGTACGTCAAACACGCTTGGAGACATAGCCACCTTTGCCTCGAGCTTTGGTATCCCATATCGCTTTAGTTTGCGGCTGCAGGCTTGTTTAAAGTGAAATAAACAGCCAATGATGCGGATATCAGGGAATAACGTACGCATTGCTCCAATGAGAGCGCCCTCAAAGTCGCATACAACGTCCTTCGGAACGAGTTTACTACCAACAGAATCTTGAACGCACTGTAGCAGTTTCAGGTACGATTTATTTGTCATGGACGTAGTGAGCACATGCACGACAGGAACGTAGAGCTTACTCGATTGGTCATAGACCATGATCGTGACGCATTGCTTGTAGTGGTTAGGAGCACAGCGGAAAGTGCCGTCGATGTACCACGACAAATTCTCGAAGCACAGCAAACTTAACAGCGCCGGATGACCCCACCCAATTATTCTGTCGATACCGACTGGGTCTTTCTGCGCCTTGATGGCATCATGCCATGAATACTGGAACTGAAAGAAACCCTGATGGCTACCTTTCACCTTCGACAGGGGTGGCTTCTCGATTAAACTGGCAGGACCACCGGCACGTGATCCCCGTGCATTTTGAACGCGATTTTCAACGACTTGTTTTGATACTCCACGAACAGGAGGTCCATCTAGCATGTAAACCTTTTGTACAATACCTGTCCAAATTATCTTTTGTGTCATAGTCGTTTCAGCGGCCAGTTTGTCGACTTCATCCATTACAGCCTCTGAAACGTCGATGCAGTGATCACCGGATCCTGTCTTGGACCCAACAAGCCCGAGGATAGCATGTGGCTCCATATTCTCGAAGCCAAACGACGCTGTGTCTGCATAGTAAGCAAACTGGGCCCGACAATTCTTACGGTATGAGCTATAACGGTAGGTTATCTTGACAACAGCTGCATTTGCGCGCGTGAAGGCATAGCCCTGGTAATACACCTTGGTACGTGCGTGGCTTGGATGCTACCTGCGAGCGTACTGAGCTTGCTGTTGACTGTGGGAGCTCAGTAGTAGTGGGGCTGAGGTTACGTGGAGATTGAGTACGCTGCGCACTTGTCGGATTTGCTGAGGATGACGGCGGTTCTTGTGTTTCTCCTCTTATAGACGTTGCTGGCAGATTAGAGGCTACCTCACTGTTGAGCATGGATGTGTCTGTTACTGCTACTTCGGATGTGGAAGTACCCCGATATTGCCGTGATGGACGAGAAGTCGGCGAGAACCTTGCCCTCCCACGACGACGTGATGATTCGACAAGTGACGTATTGAGAGGTAAAGGTGAGTTTGCACCTCTGGGTGGTCTGCGGCGAGTCATAGAGATGTTGTTATAGTCGCTGTCGTTTGCAAGAGTGTGGTGGCCTGCCTTTGAGGGCGGGTGTGCCTCTTGAGGAGAACCGGAATGGTTTCAAAACTGCTGTGAATGGCGATTGCTGCTATTACTGGGTTACCTAGTTAAATTGGTCACGTGACCCACGTTTAGCAAGTGTGACCTATTCATCACATACGGGTGTGACCAAGTGTCAAAATTGACCTATTTTATGGGCTTCGCTCCCGGGGTATCGAGCATTAAATGCTTTCAGCCTCGTGCAGCTCATCGACGGGTTTGTGATCTTGAAATTGGTATCCGCAATCGACAACGAATTCATCAATCTCGCCAGTGTCAATCCGATGTCCGTAAAGCGTCCCCACTGAGACTCCGTTCGTGATGGCGCGGCAGCAACTTGCGGTTGTAACGTGTAGCTCACGCAGTCCCAAACAAATTTCCGTATCAGAGACGTAATGACAGATGGCAGGTGGTTTGCTTCGACGTTGCGATGACGCTCTGTTAACGCCACGAAGCTAGACAGATCCTCAAAGGCATTCTGGAAGGTGACATGGCTATACGTGTACAGCTCATCGCGACTCTTCTCAATAAGCGACAACTCCGGTGCTAAGAGAGAATCGTTAGATATGTCCAAAATGTGGCTCAGGTCCTCGATCACTTGCTTAAACATGAAGATCTACTGCACCTTGTCTCGAATCAACAGAGTTCCGGCGAGCAACGTTGCGTTAGCGAACAATTTAGCCGATGCTCTTGAGATGTTTCCTTTCGCTAAATGCTTGATAAATTCACGATTCGACACTAGCATGAATTTGTGAACACATCGTCTCCAGTCTTCCAGAATCTTAGAGTCCATGAGCAAAAACACTTTATCCGAATCGACGGAAGTTGCTTTAGCCTTTTTCATTATACTGTCTGCCATGCCCGCGTAGATGATGAAAGACCGGCGTGCCAGAATTGGACCCCTCCGTTCTTCTTCTCCCAGACGGAAAGTACCATTCAACCTTTATAATAGGCCTAGCGGTCGTCGGCTCAGGTGTAGCCGTGGGAGTAATGCTCTATGTCATCATTGCAACCGCTCCAGACTCTACAGCGTGAGTTTTAATTTGTGGGACCTCGGCTAAGATTTGAGTTGTGGTCTCCACCTTCACAGCTCCAAATGCTTTGCAAATTTGGCATTATTGATGCCCACTTCAAGACTGGTATTTCCGCTAATTTCTGGTTGATCGTCCGCAATTTCAGTTCCAATTGCCTCCTCTTTGATCTCTATTTCATCCTCCGTCTCCGTGTCGTCTCCATCGCCAATCTAGAACGTGTAAACTCAAATTTAGATGAAAATAGACCAATTAACTCAAGAGGATCTACATTTGACTACGTCGGATTGGTATTCGACGCTGCGCTTAGCCAGCACCACAAGCTGGGAGGTCATGGTCTGCAGCTGGTTTTGTACCCGCGCCACCTTCTCAACCAGCGTATGGGCCGCAGATGACGACGACCTCTCGCCACCATTATGTCCAACAGACAGGGAGCCCGATAAATATATTTATTGCCAGTTACTGTTTATTGTTTCTCTCAATAATTTACTAGCCGAGCGCCGCCGCAACGAGGCGGTAGTTTAGGTATTTAGTCAAGTTGTTTGCCTTCCCGCCTCCGCTTCGCTTCGGGTGGATAATTATTCTAAAACTATGAGCCCCAATGTGCCTAAATCGACTTCTTCAATGTCAGAAATTTGAATTTAATTTAGACCATTCGCTACAAAATGCTGAGTTCTTAGTAAGCCGTGCAAATATTCCTACAAAAAACCGAGCACCTATTAATAATAGCATCATGCTTACCATGCTTAAAAGAGATTATTCTACATGTAGTGATCTTGACACAGTCTCTTTCTTATTGTTGGCTATCACTGTCAGAATCACCTGCACTTCAAATAGCATGTCTACAAACGCCACACAATATATTTAGCTTTGCGTCGTGCTCGATATTTCTGAGCCGCTATGAAACTTAGCTCACATCAGCGCAAGCGATAGTAACGACCTGTCCAGCTTGCACTACTTGTACTGCCTATTTCAGCTTGTAAGTAACTAAAGACTGTTCACTTCTCATATCAAACTCAATGAAAAGTAAAAATATTCAATTTGTACTATGTTTAATGTATGTAGCGTTCATTTTGTGCTGATTCAGAATTAGCACTCGAATCTGTGCCAGTTATGATTGAAGCATTTGGATATTGTGTCGCAAGACGGCTTGCTGGCGTTGCTGTTGACGATAGTGTTTTCTTTTTAATAATTTATCGATGATTCCAGGATTATTGGACGTCATTTAGGCTCCAAGTTTATTAACGTTTCTTTATGGGGTCTACTTAACCAACTATAACTTTATTACCTCCCGTGTTGTGTTGCTGTCTTACCGCTCCAATTAAATCGTATCATACGCGCTTGTCGGCGACATTCGCCCGTGAAGTAGTATCGGATTTTGCTGTCTAAACAACTATTAGAAAACAATGGTTTACAGCAGTAACACATATGAGTTCATTTTGTTAAATATAAGACTATCTATCTTTGTGGCTCAAGCGACAACGTTTATTAGCACAGCGTTGCTCTTACGGCCAGCTTCTGTTGTATATGTACTTCTATTTGGCAGCTCAGTCGGTTACCTCACATTCAGAAATGTTCTAAATATTTCTACAACAAAACAGTTGTTGTTACTCTTTTAGTCATTGTTTCTTGCAGAAACTATAAAGAACATAATAATATGTGCATTAATAGTATGGCCTCGAAAATACGCATTTCTACGTGTACGCTACCCCCTCCAGTCCGGATGTTGTATTCTCCGACTTAGTAATTCTCTTATGTTGTCTAATACAACATAAGCCAAAGTGAATATGAAAGTTTGTATGTTGCATATACAAACTTTCATATAGACCAACAACGGCAAGAAACAAAACATTGGGGGGTTAAATCTAATCCCTGTTATGGACACCGCACCTAGGCAGCCTTTCTGACAGAGCTGTAATTTACCGTCGGGTATTTTTCGGAGGGAAAGCCAGCCGACGGGTCCCTCTCGCTCTCACTTCGAAATTTTCTGGCGGGGTAGCAAGACGATGGAGGTAAAGGATGTAAATTGGAGATCACTATGGCGTGAGCTTACAAGAAACGGATGGAAGGCGCGCCCGCCGAGAGGCATCGAGCAGGAGCACCGCTATGTTCCCCCAGGTGGAAATGCGCGCGGAGGTGAGGACTACTTTCTCGGGACCACTGCAGTGATACGGAACTACCTCGATCGGTTGAGTGGACCGCAGGACAGCAGCGCACAAGACTCCGATGTGCCAGGCACCAGGGGCGACGTCGGCCCTGAGGAACTCCAGGTGCTGGATGTAGTGATAACCGTGGACAGCGGCGGCGGAGCTGACGCCATGGAGGACGACAACGAAGCTGATATGGCTTTGAACGACGCTGGCTGTGATCAAGAGGCGGCACTAAGTGTGGACGAGGAGACCAAGACGGAGGACCAAGATCAACCACCTCCTCGCACTCCGCGTCGTCCAGGCCTTAGAGTGGGTGCGCTTCCCGAGATTGGCATATTCGGTGAAGACAACGACGGCGGTGACGACGTCACCGATGAGCTCATGCACTCTCTCAACCGGATGGGGACCCCGACGCGTATGAGGTCTTTGACTCTGGCAATGATTCTGACGCTGACGACTTCGACAAGCAGCAAGAGACATGTTGCCACAAATGTTGGATGTTATGATTTCGCTTATGTTGTGTATGTTAACTTATGTTATTTTATATGTTTTGGTATGTTGTTTGCTATGTTGTACGTAGGCTGACGATGCTCAGTTGAGACTCGTGAACGGCAGCTCGGTGGCAGCACGGCGTTGGAGTCTGGCGCGCTCAATAGCGACGTATTGCGCGATCTGGGGTTGTCTGGTTACGAGTCTCCTGCATCTGCTGACGCTCATCACATACTCGAGCAACCATATGTTCCTGCCCAATGCGGTGGTGATTACCTTGGCCTCAAAGACTCGTACTAAGGCCCCAGTGCGGCGATCAAGAAGGTGGGAAAGACGCCGCTAGCGCTATTCCTGTTCTTTATGCCGCCGGGCCTGTGGCGCGACATTGCAGTGGAGTCGAACCTGTACCATCTCTCCACAATCAGCAAGCGCGAAGACGCAAAGTACACGAAGCATAAGCGCAAGAACCCGTCGTCCGACAAGACGCGCGCTCAATTCAAGGCTGCTCTTCAGCAGGTCCATTCAGGCCGTTGAGCTTTTGCATATGGATGGTCTTTTACTCGCACGCGCCATTCAGCCCAACAGGGAGCGCATGATCCATCACTGGAGCACGCATGACGAAGGTGTCATCTCGCGTGGCTCGTTTGGCAATTATATGGCACGGGATCGCTTTTTCCATATTATGCAAAACCTCCATTTTAGCGACAACAACGATAAAAGGAGTCGCGTCGACCGGATATGGAAGATCTGATCTGTCGTGGACGCTCTCCAGAAGACCTTCAGAAGCGGCTACGTTCCACCACCGCGGCTAGTCTTTGACGAGGGTATGCTTCCTTCGTTCTCATTCTACAACAAGACGCGTGTCTATCTCAAAGCGAAGCCCCACAATTGGGGAACCAAGATGTTCTTGACGTGCTGTGCAGAGTTCGCGTACTGCATCCGGTACGCAATCGTTTTTTTTGTTTCACGCTAAGTCCTTATGTTGTATTAACCTACGTAGTGGTACTGACCTTGCTGATGCTTATGTTGTACTGGCAGATTTGAAATCTACGCGGGAAAGAAACAACTTGCCAGTGAGCTGCCAGGTGTCGAGCCTACTTCCATGCCTGAGAGTCCCGCTGCTGTCGTTCGAAATATGCGTGCGGTGTTAGGCCGCGGGCATCCCGAGCACTACCTGGTTGTTACAGACCGATTCTATACGTGCGGAGCCCTCGCTGTCCAGCCGTTGGCAATGAACGTGTACACCCTGGGCACCGCACTCCCTACTCCCCCACTTAGTCACGTCCTTTTCCCCAAGGAGCTGTATATGCAGCTCCCACAGCTCACCGAGGCAGACTTGGCACAACCCTCACGCGTTGTTCTGATGTCGCCTACGCTGACGCCGCCATCGCGCAGCCTGACGGACCATGTAGCAGTCGAGGTAGACGAGTGGCAGAAGCTGAAGAAGAGCGACGGTACGGAGCACTCCAAAGGGCGCCAGCGCTCCTGCAAAGTGTGTAGCCTGCTCCGCGGAGAGCACAAGCGCGGTTACCAGACAACGTTTTACTGTGGCGGGTGCAGCGATGGCCATAAGCGTGTGTACCTCTGCACACGCGCCAGGAGGATCAAAGGAGCGCCAGTGACCTGCTTCGACTTGTGGCTACACGACTGGCAGCGCGGGCGCAGTCTTCCTCAAGGCCTGACGCTCTCAATGATCCGCGCGCGTGCGCCTGACACGAAGCAGCAGAAGCGACGCCGACTGGACAGTGAGTTGGAGGGAACCATCGGTAGCGATGATGAGCAGAACAAGTAGTATGCGTTTCAATGGATTGCTTGGTTTTATTTCAGTAACTTAGTAATTTATTCACGATTCGATTCGTTGGAATCCTGTCGGCGGTCACGCCAGCATTTGATTGCACTGTATGTCTTCGTCGAACTGCTGGCATAGGCAACATAACCAAGTGCTTCCTTGCCATCATGGCCAACATTACCAGCACTATGTTGTAGTTCGGCCACCATTACCGCAAACCATGGTACAACCTTTGTCATGTTTTTCAATACAAATGTTAAGACTCATTTCTTATGTTGTAGAATACAACATAGTGACGAAATATTTGGCAGATTGATGCCGGACTGGAGGGGCTATTTCATTTGAGAATAAGTAGCACTCTAATATTAATAGCTACATCCCATATTAAAATAGTACAATTAAAACTTCGTAGTATTTAAACGATGCCGCCATCGGACAATGGATAGCCTGGTGCAAATCTCCATATGTGCTCTGTGAACCACATGATTTTACTTATGTAAATTACATAATTTAGTTTTAACCAATTAGAGCCGCCGTCGCTCCGCTCGACAGCCAATGATAAAGCTCAAAAACCTGAGCGTTTCGTGTGACGGACGGACAGACACCGTGCTAGCATTGATAGTTTAGGACTAGCCGGCCGCCGCCGCTACGCGACGGAGTGGCATGGTTTGTTGGAGATGAGGTGGTACGCATTTCCTGTGTTACAGTCTGATCTTGTACCCCGAGGCTTCGGCCATACCCGTGCGATGTAGTGTCGTGTACTTAAAACACCTACCATTCCATAGTCTCATGTGGCGGTGTACAAATTCGTGGTTTCGTACGCTTTCGTTGCTCCGTACTACTGGTTGGCGTCTATGTTCTTCCTTGAATCGTTCTCTTTTCCGTTGATGCGCTCTCTGTTTGGTCTCGTGCTCTTCAGTAGTACGACCCTCTTTCGTGGCTGCTATCTATTCCCTGTTCTTAAACATTTACGTGGGATGCACTATTTTCGTGGTACATAATCTTTCGTGACCGTTGGCCTCCATCGCCGGTACTCTAGCCGAAGGGTGCTATTCCGTGGTTTGGTGTCTCCACGCAGTCGTGTTGCTCCGTCGCCCGTGTATCGCTCTCGCCTGGTGAGGCTCCATCGACTGGGTTATCACGCTATCGTGTAATTGCGGTGTGGTTCTGCTGTCTATGGTATTGTGCGTGCGTAGTACATCTGCGTTGCCCGTGTTATTGTGTTTTACAATGACATCGTGCTCCACGGTGTGCAATCGTGGTCACCCGTAGCCCCCCCCTCGTGTATTTCGTAGCTGGTCCGCCGTCCGTGCAATCGAGCTCTAATGTACTACTGTCCTCCGTGGCTCGGTAAGCTCAGGTTCTACACTGGTATCGCTCTCTGTGGCTCGGTGAGTTCCCGGCTATAACTCCGCTACTGCGCTCTCCCATGGCTTAGTGGCACAGTCCATGCTATCGTGTTATCTTGTGGTTCGTGGTTGGACTGTCGTCCGTGCGATCGGTAGCTACCGTAGTATCGTACTCTGGGACTCGGCGAGCTCAAGTTCTACCCTAATATCGTGCTCCGATGCTCGGTGAGGTTCCTTTTATGGTCTCCCTCGGCTTCGTGCTTGGTTCATCGACCGTGCTCCGTTGTTCACGCAGGGTGGTATGGAACAATTCATTTTCGCTCACTCTACGTGCTCTTCCGTGGCTTAAAACATATGTGCTCTTTCGCGACTCGTGGCTCTCAACATGTGGGGTGTCATAATTCCATCCGCCATCCGCTTCCTTCATTTCATGTCCTTCCGTGTTTTTCATGGCTGCGAGTTTGCTCCCGTTGTTCGTGCTTCGCGTACAATTTTGTGGCCTGTATTGGTTCAATCCCCTTTTATCGTCCATGGCCTTCCGTGCTTTGTGTCGTTCCTTCTATTGCATCGTGTACATAGTCTGGCTCGGTGTTCCTTTGCGCTTCGTGATCTTGCTTAATCACATACCTCCGCGATGTTTCAATCGCAAACGCTGTTTCCGTTTTGTTTGATGTACGCTACATATCGTGCTGAAAAGTGCGGACAATCTCTTAAGGTCGCACACTACGCGCACTAATACAAAGGAATATGATCCTTTTTGTCGGCGGCGGAGTGGTGTACATGGCTATGTGAGGTGGGAGTGGAAGCCACTTTCTTCACATTTTAAAAGGTTTCAAAAATGTAATAGTGGTAATAAATTGTACATCCTTATTTAACGCAAATATATAAATATAGTTTAAAGTAATTAGTAGTAGTAGATAAATTTCTAACGCTGATTTATTTATAGTGTGTATTACTACTACAAACGTCTGCAAGCAATAAAATGTGATATTTTTAAAGTAGTACTACGCAAAACAGTATTGTAAGTTAAATTATTACAAAAGTACTACGAAGCTAAACAAATCATATTTAAACCAATAAGTACTAAAGTTTCGATTGAGGCCGAAATATGAGTCACCAAAGCCTACACAACCTTTCAGCAGCTCCTACGACGATACAGTACGTGTGAGCTCATCGGCACAATCTACTAAGGCTAACTAACGCGCACACAGGCAGCCCCCCTTTGCGTGGCTTTGCAAACCGCAGCTAAAAATGAGAGCAAAATGAAATTTGAACTTTGCATTTAGGTACGATGTGCTGTCCACATACAGCGTGTACAAAACACAATGTCGATTTAAGCCTATGGGGGCCTTCGCTGCGCTCGGCAGCCAGTAAAACGCCCGTTTTAGCGTTTCATTTTTAACCCTAATCATGGCTAAAAGTGCAATATTTGCATAGTCAAGCCGAGAAACAAAGATAGGTGCAGTCGAAAGGATAAGACATTAAAGTAATGAACAGGTGGAGTGTAGCCATGCGTGGGGAAAGGTTCATACTAACAAACAGGCCCGTTACGGACGGACTCACATACAGACACCAGACTCCACTAGTGGAATAAGACTAGTCGACCGCAGCCGCTACGCGGCGGAGGTGGCAGGTTGTAGTCCCAGGGGAAATGGGCTCACGCCTTCGCTGCGCTCCGGCGTAAACATGTTTTATGTAAACGTGATGTATTAAATGCACACGAAATTGAACATTCCTACTCCGAACCAAAGATCTGTCTGTAGACAATTTTCTGGGCGTAGACCCCATCCTCCTCCTCCAGCTTTGGGTACTCGACCAGCGCCTTGAATCTTGATCTTGAAGTCACTCGCGACATCGCAACGTACAACTGCCCGTGGGAGAAGCAAGGCGTAGCAAGATACAGCCCCAAGTACTGCACCGTTTGTCCTTGCGCTTTGTTAATGGTCATCGCAAAAGCCGGCTGGACAGGAAACTGCTTGCGTCTCAAATGAAACGGAAAGCTCCGAATATCTCTGTCACTAATGAAAACAATACGGGGAATCAACACATGTTGCCCTTGTCGCTCACCGGTCATGATTGTGGCGTGGATGACATGTGGCTTGAGGGCCACAATTCGAAGCCGTGTTCCGTTGCACAACCCTAGCTCAGAATTTAAGTTCCGCATCATCATGATAGCCATTTCTACCCTGAAAGTCAACTTGTGGGGAGGCATTCCACCGATATTCATCGAGTGGAGTACCTCCTGCTCGAAGAAATTGCCGTCACCGTCGTCTTGTACAGAGTCGGAAGACATGTATTCCCGCGCCTGTCCAGTTAATCGATCGGTCACCGCTTCATTGATGCGGTGCACGATTGCGTTCGTGGTCGTGAGGATCGTACGGTTAGCGAAATACTCATCGGTAGCAACTTCGGGGTTGTTAATCTCGCCATACATATCGTCGATGATCCGATCCATGCCTCTTGGAATAACACCAGGACGAATTTTCCGGTCCTCGTCCTCGGGCACAGGTTATTTATCAATCAGCATATCGCGTGGAATCTTCATGTAATCGCTTCCTAGGGAATAATTTTCATCACGCCTTCCCTCCCCGACTTGCAGCAGAAACTCGGAGAACGCAGCCATTTTCTCAGCAGTGTCTGCCGTATCAGCAGTGCGCACTCGCATGTTTTCCGTAAGTCGGAGCGTCTGGAATTGGGGCCACAGCCTAGACGACTTGAGGCAAGCGTCAATTGTCTCGACGGGTGATCCATTCTTTACGACCGGGAGGATCTGGCGGAAATCTCCCGAAAGTACAAACACTTCCCCCCCTCCAAAAAAGGCTCGGTGTCGTTGTCAAGTATGTCCCGCAGTGTTCGGTCTACTGACTCGAAGGCGTGGCGATGGGCCATAGGTGCTTCGTCCCAAATAATTAAACTTGCATGCTTGATCAACTCCTGAATATGGGAGTTCTTCCTGATACCGCACGTCGAGCTCTCGTTCAATTTCAAAGGGATCTTGAATGTAGAATGAGCTGTACTACCACCCATGAGCAAGAGCGAGGCAATACCGCTGGACGCCACAGCGATGGCGATTTTCCCCGAGAGGCTGACTTTGGCCAGTATGTTTCGAAGCAGTGTAGATTTTCCAGTGCCACCCGGGCCATCGACAAAAAATAACTTCTTGCTTACTGAGGACAGCTTACGGCTTCAATAATTTGGTCGTAATCCACCCGCTGTCCTTCGCTCAGCTGATCTTCTGAATTTACAATCGCCTCCAAAGCTGACGTATCGTATCCAGTGAGCTCACGTCGAAGTAAACCGTTTTGGCGAAGCGATTCATAAATCAAGGTTGGGAACGACCCCAACTGAGGAAGCTCGTCGAAGACAGCTACCCCATACCCACCCGCTTGAAGTAATTCTTGAATGCCCATCAGCGATTCAAATTCGACCAACGCCGACTTGAAGGGGTCCATCAAAGCCTGGTGTTTGCGTGCGAAGTCTTGGGAAAGATCCGCGAAGAATCGATCCCATAGAACACCAACATTTGCTGGTGCTGAATACACCAGAATGGTGACGAAGAGCTGGCGCAGCTGATACGGCATTTGGAACTCAGCCGCTTCCCTCAAACACGAAACCCACTCGTTGTCATTCTCCAAGTAGCCTGCCTCCCGCGCCGCAATTTGGAATGTAGGGCAGACAATCCCGTTAATCGCTCTCAAGTCTTCAAACGACGTTGGACCTCTACGCTGACAGAGCAGTAGCCGAAGATAGAACCGCTCCATATCGCGAGGGGACACGTGAATCATGCGACCAACGGCAGCTTGATACTGTTTCCTGCGGACCCACCTTTTCGGTTGACCTTTCTACGGTGATTTCCAGCAGAACTCTTTAGGGATGTCCTGATACAACATCGTTCTGGCAATATGATTCTCGGGCACTTCGCGCACACAACTCAAAGAATCTGGTCAGCATCGTGTGACTACCACGTTCCAAAACCGCCTCCGGGTTTTCCGTCTCGCGAAAGCAAATCGTCTGGCCTGACTCGAGATGAACCGTTAGCTGAGTAACCGCATGGGTTTTTCCCTGAATCGTGAAATCGAGCAGGCGCATGCAAGCTTCCACCGGAGAAATGTACCGGGCGCTCAAGAAACGCAGAATCTCATTTGGTTCTCGACGCGCACTCTGCTGCCCTTCTCGGACTTCTTCCACAGTGAGTATAGCCATGTCGGGTCCTTTGTACACATACTTGTACAGGTATTTAACCGCAGTAATATCCGTGCACACTTCCACATTGATGTGGCAGTTGTACTTCTGGGATAAGTACGGGTTGTACGGTACAACCCACTGGTTGATCGTAGCATTGTCGTATTCTCTGCCTTTGAACTTTAGAACACCTTCTTGCCGTCGACGTCGTCTGTACACTGAATACCCATTCGCATTGGCTTGTGTAACTTCTGCTAAGGGCTTCGGATATCCTTTGGTGCACTTGACGTCCTTCATACACGTGCAGGAAGGGTTTACAGGCCCGCATGGACCATGGAGCATGCATGACATGACCGTCTCATACAGCTGAGGGTTTGTATCCTTATCTGGGATCTCAGCGCATACCATCTTGTCTACGATCTCGCGCGTTCGAGGTTTGTCTTCGTCAGCTAGAATAATCAATACGTGAGCGTGGGGGAGCCCTCGTTTTTGAAACTCGACAACGTAAATTCGCGCGCGCACTCGCCACGGAACGCCTTGGTTTAAATCGTCAAACGTTGCTTGCAGTTTCTGCTGCCACACGCGAGCCACGATGTCTGGTCGATCTTGAGCTGTCTGGATATCGGAAGGTATCGCTTCAAGAATCTCGTCCCATTTTGGGTTGCACGTTTCAGTCAGGAAGACGTCGGGCCGTCCATACTCCCAAACAATTGCCATCGAATCTTGATACGACTTGTACATGGACCGCGGGCTACCCAGGTGCGAAGCCGGTAGTATGATACGCTTGCCAACCTGATTAAGAAAGTGGGTTGGACGTCCTCTGCTGCCTCCGTCCCGGTCCGGGGCACCAATCTGTTCTGGGCCCGGTCATATTCCGACAGCAGCACTTCTCCTTCTGCCAGAGCCAAAGTATCCTCATTGAGCAAAGCGTCTTGAACACCCCTGTATAGATCGGCGCGAAGTGTTTTCGGATTGTCGGCCACCCAGCGAAGCTGTTCTTGCTCACATTTTGCACGCTGATCTACACACCACTGTTGAAATAGACGCCCGCCTTGGTGGAGAGCGGACTGATCATCCACTTTCTGATGAAGGCGGAACGGGACGTGCTCACGAAGTGACATCGCTTTCTTGTTTCGATACTCAGCACCATTCGCGAACTCGTCTGTGTAGGTCCAGCCCTTCTCTCGATATGGAAGGAGAAGTGGGTATTGGAGTGGATTGTAATCGGCGTGAGTCTCGTACAAACGTAGCAGCCTTTGATCGCGTGTAAAGAGCAGTAGATCCCGAGGCTGAGCCAAATTGCCATCCTCAATGAGGGTCGCAGCCACTTCAGACACAGTGGGGCGGTTATGCGTCCTCGGTCGCGAGGAGTTGTCATGTAGACGGAACACCAAGTCTACTGGATCCTCCGTGTTGTGTTGACGCACTTGCTGCCCAAAGTGGAGGAACCTTTGCGCTAATGGGTTGTGCTCTGCCATCATTTTCTCGATGTCTAGTAGTGCAACACGATCCAGATCCGCGAATATACCAAGACGTCGCTCCGCGCGGCGTTGCATGTCTGGATCCACAATGTAGATCTGCGCAAACTTGGGTGCTACCCGCGCGCCTGTTCGATGGTCTATGTGGGGGAGGAGAGACCCTAGGTAGTGCCCCATAGCCCCTTGAATGCGATATGTGTACACCCCGTGTGTACCGGCAACGCTTTCGTCTTGACGTACGTTTTGAAACGATCGGTTTGAGCACGAAGCACCAATCGACGTAAACGCGAAGGCTTGATTGTAGGCACGAATTTGACGGCGAAACTCGGGATCTCCGTACAGCTGAAGCAGTTTTGGTGGCGCGGGGTGCAGTGGAGGCAGCTTTACCCTGCCTCCCAGACAGCATGATATCGCAGACTCGCCTGGCCACTTCCAAGCATTGCAGATCGGACAAACCGTTGTTGCGGGAAGCTTGTGCCGGCCGTTCACCACGTCGTCACCCGTTATCATGGACGCGTCGAAGTCTTCGAAGGAAATAGGAGCATGGCCGTGACGGACGCATTGGCGTCTAGTGCGCACCCGCTCTAGTTCTTGCTGGTGTTGTTCATCTGTCATCCGAGACCGTCGATTCGCTTCCTGCTGACGATGTAGCTCCCGATCGGCGTCCCGCTCATGTTCAGACTGCTCCGCTCTGTGCTCGGCGTGCTGCTCCCTGTTAGTAGCCCGATGCTCGGAACGATCGTTATCATTCAGTAGCTGTCGATTGACAGCGCGAGACTGCGTATTGACCTCTCGCTCACAGTTGCGGTCTTCTTGGCTCAAACCTGCACGTCTTTCCTGAAGGCGGGCTCGCTCTTGCTCGCGTCTTTCATGAAGCTCCTCCCCGCGCATTTTAGCTCTACGAGCGCGCTTGCGTTCAGCGTCTTTCTTTCGAGCACGGTCACGCTGAGAGAGAGACATGTTAGCTCGTCTCGTGCGAGCGCTTTGTGCATCACTGGAACGTTCGCGATCTGTCTGAGACAGTGTTCTGCTAGCTCGTCTTTCGCGAGCTCGTTGCGCAGCTGACACCGGAATCGCTTCTTGAACAGGAGCTGGAGGTATTAAAAGCACTACCAATGAAGCCACCTCGGTAGCTCCCACTTGATACGCTGCCTCCATCTGGGCCGCAAACCGGCGCTGATGTACCGCAGGGTCGGACTCTTCCGTCTTTTCCTCCTGCTCTTCAGTATGATCAGCTGGAACTTCCGTCGCTTCCGTGACTTCGTCTCGTCTTGGTGCACGCTGAGGGCCTTCAGCTCTTTGTTCAAGTCGTAGCGTTTCTTCCTGCGCTTGGTCTGACGTCGTTTTCGTGCATTGTTTTCCTCTTGCATGGGTGTCGCGTTAATGCGTTCGTTTTCGCGCAGGGCCTCCTCGAGTTCCTCGCGCGTCCTCTTTCGCTTACTCCGAACCATACTTCTGCGAACACGAAAACGTGACGCGTTAGACAATGTCTAAGTACACCGCACGTAACAGTAGGTTTTCATCGAGTAGTGTATTGAAATTGGCGAACTACCCGGGATTGCTTGCCCCCATCAAGGTTATCTTCGATCACTTATCCCACAGTCACGGGCCGTGAGGCCCGGAGCGGTTTTAGTTTGCAAATTGTGCAGTCGAATCTTCAGGGTTGGGCCCCCGGATAGTACTGTAGCTTGAGGTGCGATATCCTTTTGCCAAAAGGCGGCCGTTGACCGTGCATAAGAACAGTGTCCAATCAGGCGCTGTTGTATCGCACTATCAGGCTGTTCGCCGTGCATAGCGACAACAGTATCAGCTGCTAAGTGCTAAAGCTTCCCACATTGACAAATTCATGCGGCCCACACGGCACACTTGCACGGGTACGGATAAGCAATGAGCCAGCTACATCAGCTATTGCAATATACTGCAGGCGTTTGCTCCTAGAACTGTGTAGCGATGTTACTACCTTTGGTTTAAAAAACTAATCATAACTGCGTACAGCAGTTATTTTGCTCTTATTATGCCAATATACAGGACGAAACGTCCGACGAAAGTGGTGGAAATTGGTGATTGCCACGACTTACCTCACCTGAAAGACTCACATTTCGAGTCGGTTGGAAGATGGCTGGCATCTTCGGGATGGAGGCCTTGCAGATACTGGTAGCGTCAGCACTAGCCGAGGAGCCCGAGCGATCCAATGCGTTTGACCCTTACGAGCGAGATCTTGTCGCACATGTGCGGGGAAACCTGCAGTGTGACAGGGTCCCACAGCACCTTGCGCTAGAGGAAGTTGGCTTCCGAGAGTTTACAAACTCTCAGTGAATAGTAGCTCACAGGTCCCTTTTGTCTAAGGGATCGAAGTGACCAATTTAATGTAGGTTGTAAACGGAATGTATTTGTAGGTACGCTTAGCTTTAGTTAAATATAAGTCGCCTTTCGTAGAGCTAAGTCATCAGCCAATTATTGGCCTCTGACGACCCTGGTACCATGTACCAGGTATCCCGAAGTGTAAGGTGTCACACTTCATGTAACCAAGGGCATACTTGGGCTTTACATCCTCCCCCACTTGGGTTCGGTTTACCGACCAATCAGAGTGAGGAAGTGTACATCACAAACTCTCATTCTCAAAGTCCAAACACATCGACTCGGTAGCGAGACCGCGGCGGAGGCTCACCTAACAGTTAGAGCATCGAGCAGCACTTGAGCGCTCTTCTTCTTGTCTGCCTCCACTTCGATCTTTAGCATGTCATATGGCACTGCAAAGACTGTTGCCGGAAAGGCGCAAGCCAATAGCACGAAGCCTCGCGGCAAAGGCTCTGCAACCCAGGAGGCTACTAAGGTGACCTCGGAGGCTTTCGATTCATCCGGTTACGTGGCTGCGATGAAGCGTGCAAGCAAACGCCGCAGCCTGTCACCTTCGTTCTCTCCAGACAGTCGACAGAATCTGCGGTTCGTTGAACATGAGTTCCGCTCGGGAAAAAGAGGTGGAGTCCAGGAGCACTCACAATGCTCCTTTGGGCTCCATGAGAGGGTACACTGCAGTGTTCAGCGAGCAAGACGACGACAGTGTGCACTCGCACTCAAGTGATCACGGTGATCACAGTCCCAAGACGTCTGTGCGCTCTGACAGTCCTGTGGTCAAGGCTAAGGGCTCTCCCAAAGCTGGCGACGACGAGGAGGAGAAACCTCTCAAACATCGCTCACTCGACGAGGGCCTTGCGCGTGCTAAGGCCGCCAAAGCCGAAGACGCCGAGCCCCTTAAGAAGCGCACGGCTTCGCAGTCTCCAGTCCGCGAGGAGAAGGAGACTGAGTACTCCTATCGGATCCTCTTCAGCTCCTCGAAGGGAGAGAGCCAGGAGGAAGGGAATGTGCCATCTATGAGCCTCAGAAGGTCATGAACGATCTCGACCAGCAGAATAAGAACTTCCAAGCTGCCCAGGGCATGCGTGGGGGTCCGGTGGCGACACTCGTCAGCCTGGGATCTGTCATCCACTCAAGAGGTTAATGGCCTCCCGAGCTCTGGGGCTGACCTCTTTCTGGAGACTCTCATCACTCCTTGTGAGCTTATCGGCGGTCACACTTCTGTGAGCGTTTATGACCGTGCCCCGATCCAGAAGGAGCTGTTATTCGTAGACAACTTGAAAACGGCCCCGTGTGGGCTACTCGCGCCGCACCGAAGCCTTTTTAAGAACTTTACGACCTGTCGCAAGAAGTGCGAGAACCGGGATGGTATTTATCCTCATTGGGGCTTCCCCTGGGTTCTTCCCGAGAACAGCCCGAACTGGGACCGGTGCGAGGGCATGGTCTGAGCGTGGGTTGAGTCTCTTAAGTACGCACCCTTGGGGTTACGACTACTCTACGAAGATCAGCTGTTGTCACGTATCCTGAAACAGCGTAATCTTCGCGTACATTTCGCCCACTTGGTTAGCAAGCGCAAGCTGCCATGGGAGCTTCCGAAGCGTGCGGCTTCTATCGCTAACGATGAGCGCCGGTACGGAGTGTCGCTAACGTCCGTACCCCGTTCGGGGAAGAAGCCCCGGACTACCTATGAAGCTGCCGCCGCTTCTGTTCCCAGATTGCGACAGCCTTCGAGCAGTTAATCAGGAGCCGTTCAATCGGCTCCAAAGCGTTATCGGAGTGAGCATAAACCACCGCTTCGAAAAGGTTGGACCAAGGTGGGTCTGCGAGTCAGCAACCCCCTGCGGATCATGGTACCGCTTAAGACGTCCAACGTAGAACGTCGGGTGTCGTCATTGACTTATGCAGGGCGATGGTGTACGACGCACTATACTGCGAGCGGTCCAATGAAGCGGTGCTTCAGCTTGTTGCCGCCGACATAGCTTACAGCGTCTAGCGGTAGGTTCCTTGTGTCTAATAGCACAAATTCACTCACCTTAAACACAGTTAAGTTTCCTCTTCCATGTTTGTCACCGTACTCCTTCTGTCTGTCCTGGGCCGCTGCCATGGCATCACGGATCCTGGTGATAACGCTTGGCTTGGTATTTACAAAGGATCCCACTTGTTTCCGCAGCAAAACCGGTCTCATATCTGAGACCTGGGAGGAAAGAGCTTTCCTAGCCTCTCACCCACTTAGAATAAAGGATGCAGTGTCTCCTTGAAGAGTTAGAGGCACTCTGGGGTGACGGAAATCATTCAAGTAGAACGGCGTGGGCCCCGTGGGCGCGTGCACCTCGTTGTTGAGTGCAAACGCAGCAATTGGAAGCTGCGTCGACCACATGCGTTGGGCTTCCGCGTACACTGCGCAGAATTGTTTCGAGCACTTGATTGACGCTATCCGTCTGGCCGTCTGTCTGCGGATGGTCCGCAGTGGGCATCTGCAGACGAGTTCCGAGTAAAGGAAACAGCGTTTTTCAATACGCGGCCGTGAACCGCGGGTCTCGGTCCGAGACAATCGTCTCTGGGAGACCGTGATAGCGGAACATGCCATCGACGAACTACCTTGCGGTCTGTTCGCCTGTGACGGTAACGGGTACTGGAGCAAGATGTACCATCTTGCTCAGTCGACGTGAGAGCCACAATCCCGGTGTTGCTGTGTACGTCGGCGGGAAGCCCAAAGATGAAGTCAAGACTTATCGACTTCCAACAGTCAGCCGGAACGGGCAGGCTCTGTAACGGAGCCGAAGCGTACCCTGCGGGTTTAACCCGCTGGCATTAATCGCATGTCTTCACGTACCGGGCGGCCCACTTGTACATGGGGGTCCACCAGAAGGTGACAGGAACGTCTTCTAGCGACCCAAGTGGCCACCGGAGGGAGCGTCGTGCGCCTCCGCGAGGATGTCGAAGTTCAGATCCTAGTCGTTGGGTACGACCACCCGTGGAGGCTCACTAGGTTCCACCCGGTAATAGAGGAGGCCATTCTTCAAGTCATATCGGTGGAGCCGGGAACGCTGCCGCGACTGAAGCCAGTCGGACTTCGCGTTCGTTCCTGCTGTAAGGAAGGTGACTCGAAATGTGAGTCGTTCAGATGGGAAAAGGCTACATATTTATGGCAACAAATTTCAGAGAGGTTCAGATAGTCTACCCGCGTTGGCTTGGATTGACTTCAGATGGTACCAATTGTGACGGGGTCACACAGCACCTTGCGCTTAAGGAAGTCGCCTTCCGAGAGTTTACAAACGCTCAGTGAATAGTAGCTCACACGTCCCTTGTATTGAAGGTAGCGAAGTGACCAGTTTAAGGTAAATTGTAAGCTTAATGTATTTAAAGGTAGGCTAACTAGAATTAAATAAACAAAAAAGAAATTACGTATAGTAAAGCAATGTCATCATCTACCTCTGACGACCCTAGTACTATGTACCAGGTATCCCGAAGTATAAGGTGTCATACTTCATGTAATCAGGGGTACATTTGGGGTTACGTACCCCGTTTCGCAAAGCCTGAGTTAATCCAGAAACTAAAGTTCTCTATTATCCTGTTTCCACCTCCAGGCTGAGAGCCCCCGCGACCACGCCCTAAGATTATTGCTACGGGTCAAAAGAGCATCACTCCTGCAATGTTTCAAGTGTAACAGCCACTTTCTTTTTACTATGTAACCACTGGTAACATAACTTGGTAACTTACCAGCCAACGATTGGACTTATTTTTTGTGGTGGGTGGTATTCGAAAAACTAAATATTTATCCCCATGGCCGGGTGGGTGGGTGTTTTGGGGGCTACCCACTTGTGTCCTGACGACAATGGTGCTTGCCATGCTCCGAAATGCGGAAGAGTAGCTCACGCAAGTGCTACGAGTCCTTGAGCGGCACGTAGAGCGCGCAGAAGCTTCTGTTAGCAGGGAGCCCGAAAATATAATTCATATCAATTTCAAAGGACATCGAGAAATACAAACGCGCGGCAACCTAAGAGCTCAGCAAATAAATAACTGGAGCGGGGGTATTGCAAACGTAGTTTATTAGTGAAATAAACTACCTAGCCTGGGTGAAGCCGCCTAAATGCAAGCATCCACGGTGGTGAAAGAAGAGAGTAGGTTTTGTTGGGGTGTTACTGGGAAGTTGCAGAATGAGCTACAATATGCGTTTTGGAGAGGTCCAAACCAGCCACAAACTGTTGGCTGTTGCTGTACGAAAAAAATACATTTTGGGTCGTGGTACACCAGCTTCGTAAATATATATTTTGCTGAAGCATTTTTCGTAAATCTTGTGGAGTCTGACGTGTGTCTGTCCGTACGTCCGTCCGTAACGGGCTAGGGTTCTAAAATGTAACGCTAATACGCGCGTTCTACTGACTGCCGAGCGCAGCGAAGGCGGCGTCGATTCGCTAAAATCGCATTATGTGGTGTACACATTGTATGTGGGCTACACATCGTACTTAAAATGCACAGTTCAAATTCATTTTGCCCCCATTTCCAAAACGGAAGCAGCGGAACGCCACGTTACTCAAGGTACGCTGCGTGTATGCATGTTAGTTTACATTAGTAGCTAGCAAGACACACATACACAGATAGTCCGAGGTTCCTGGGGCTGCTTAGGGGGTAGCTTATAACTTGCGGGATTTTATCCTGCAAGTAGGTAGCCGTGCTATGGGGATTAAGCTCTAGAGCCCTCTGGGTTCTTGGGGCTTTATCCCACCGCCCACTTTGCGCGAAAGCACATTTGGCACCTGGTCCATTGACCGCAAACCCGACAGCGAACCAGTTGAGCCGGTCGTTAATGGTTATTGATGGGCACGCACATTGCGTGCGTGCAGTTGGTCAGGAGGGGTACCGTAACTGGCCTCTTTTAACCGACAGATGGGATGGGGGCTGTAATAGCCTATCAATAACCAGCCTTTGCAATTACCGGCCGCCTTTTTGGCAAAAGGATATCGCACCTCAAGCTACAGTACTATCCGGGGGCCCAACCCTGAAGATTCGACTGCACAATTTGCAAACTAAAACCGCTCCGGGCCTCACGGCCCGTGACTGTGGGATAAGTGATCGGAGATAACCTTGATGGGGGCAAGCAATCCCGGGTAGTTTGCCAATTTCAACACACTACTCGATGAAAACCTACTGTTACGTGCGGTGTACTTAGACATTGTCTAACGCGTCACGTTTTCGTGTTCGCAGAAGTATGGTTCGGAGTAAGCGAAAGAGGACGCGCGAGGAGCTCGAGGAGGCCCTGCGCGAAAACGAACGCATTAACGCGACACCCATGCAAGAGGAAAACAATGCACGAAAACGACGCAGACCAAGCGCAGGAAGAAACGCTACGACTTGAACAAAGAGCTGAAGGCCCTCAGCGTGCACCAAGACGAGACGAAGTCACGGAAGCGACGGAAGTTCCAGCTGATCATACTGAAGAGCAGGAGGAAAAGACGGAAGAGTCCGACCCTGCGGTACATCAGCGCCGGTTTGCGGCCCAGATGGAGGCAGCGTATCAAGTGGGAGCTACCGAGGTGGCTTCATTGGTAGTGCTTTTGATACCTCCAGCTCCTGTTCAAGAAGCGATTCCGGTGTCAGCTGCGCAACGAGCTCGCGAAAGACGAGCTAGCAGAACACTGTCTCAGACAGATCGCGAACGTTCCAGTGATGCACAAAGCGCTCGCACGAGACGAGCTAACATGTCTCTCTCTCAGCGTGACCGTGCTCGAAAGAAAGACGCTGAACGCAAGCGCGCTCGTAGAGCTAAAATGCGCGGGGAGGAGCTTCATGAAAGACGCGAGCAAGAGCGAGCCCGCCTTCAGGAAAGACGTGCAGGTTTGAGCCAAGAAGACCGCAACTGTGAGCGAGAGGTCAATACGCAGTCTCGCGCTGTCAATCGACAGCTACTGAATGATAACGATCGTTTCGAGCATCGGGCTACTAACAGGGAGCAGCACGCCGAGCACAGAGCGGAGCAGTCTGAACATGAGCGGGACGCCAATCGGGAGCTACATCGTCAGCAGGAAGCGAATCGACGGTCTCGGATGACAGATGAACAACACCAGCAAGAACTAGAGCGGGTGCGCACTAGACGCCAATGCGTCCGTCACGGCCATGCTCTTATTTCCTTCGAAGACTTCGACGCGTCCATGATAACGGGTGACGACGTGGTGAACGGCCGGCACAAGCTTCCAGCAACAACGGTTTGTCCGATCTGCAATGCTTGGAAGTGGCCAGGCGAGTCTGCGATATCATGCTGTCTGGGAGGCAGGGTAAAGCTGCCTCCACTGCACCCCGCGCCACCAAAACTGCTTCAGCTGTACGGAGATCCCGAGTTTCGCCGTCAAATTCGTGCCTACAATCAAGCCTTCGCGTTTACGTCGATTGGTGCTTCGTGCTCAAACCGATCGTTTCAAAACGTACGTCAAGACGAGAGCGTTGCAGGTACACACGGGGTGTACACATATCGCATTCAAGGGGCTATGGGGCACCACCTAGGGTCTCTCCTCCCCCACATAGACCATCGAACAGGCGCGCGGGTAGCACCCAAGTTTGCGCGGATCTACATTGTGGATCCGGACATGCAACGCCGCGCGGAGCGACGTCTTGGTATATTCGCGGATCTGGATCGTGTTGCACTACTAGACATCGAGAAAATGATGGCAGAGCACAACCCATTAGCGCAAAGGTTCCTCCACTTTGGGCAGCAAGTGCGTCAACACAACACGGAGGATCCAGTAGACTTGGTGTTCCGTCTACATGACAACTCCTCGCGACCGAGGACGCATAACCGCCCCACTGTGTCTGAAGTGGCTGCGACCCTCATTGAGGATGGCAACCTGGCTCAGCCTCGGGATCTACTGCTCTTTACACGCGATCAAAGGCTGCTACGTTTGTACGAGACTCACGCCGATTACAATCCACTCCAATACCCACTTCTCCTTCCATATCGAGAGAAGGGCTGGACCTACACAGACGAGTTCGCGAATGGTGCTGAGTATCGAAACAAGAAAGCGATGTCACTTCGTGAGCACGTCCCGTTCCGCCTTCATCAGAAAGTGGATGATCAGTCCGCTCTCCACCAAGGCGGGCGTCTATTTCAACAGTGGTGTGTAGATCAGCGTGCAAAATGTGAGCAAGAACAGCTTCGCTGGGTGGCCGACAATCCGAAAACACTTCGCGCCGATCTATACAGGGGTGTTCAAGACGCTTTGCTCAATGAGGATACTTTGGCTCTGGCGGAAGGAGAAGTGCTGCTGTCGGAATATGACCGGGCCCAGAACAGATTGGTGCCCCGGACCGGGACGGAGGCAGCAGAGGACGTCCAACCCAATTTCTTAATCAGGTTGGCAAGCGTATCATACTACCGGCTTCGCACCTGGGTAGTCCGCGGTCCATGTACAAGTCGTATCAAGATTCGATGGCAATTGTTTGGGAGTATGGACGGCCCGACGTCTTCCTGACTGAAACGTGCAACCCAAAATGGGACGAGATTCTTGAAGCGATACCTTCCGATATCCAGACAGCTCAAGATCGACCAGACATCGTGGCTCGCGTGTGGCAGCAGAAACTGCAAGCAACGTTTGACGATTTAAACCAAGGCGTTCCGTGGCGAGTGTGCGCGCGAATTTACGTTGTCGAGTTTCAAAAACGAGGGCCCCCCCACGCTCACGTATTGATTATTCTAGCTGACGAAGACAAACCTCGAACGCGCGAGATCGTAGACAAGATGGTATGCGCTGAGATCCCAGATAAGGATACAAACCCTCAGCTGTATGAGACGGTTATGTCATGCATGCTCCATGGTCCATGCGGGCCTGTAAACCCTTCCTGCACGTGTATGAAGGACGGCAAGTGCACCAAAGGATATCCGAAGCCCTTAGCAGAAGTTACACAAGCCAATGCGAATGGGTATTCAGTGTACAGACGACGTCGACGGCAAGAAGGTGTTCTAAAGTTCAAAGGCAGAGAATACGACAATGCTACGATCAACCAGTGGGTTGTACCGTACAACCCGTACTTATCCCAGAAGTACAACTGCCACATCAATGTGGAAGTGTGCACGGATATTACTGCGGTTAAATACCTGTACAAGTATGTGTACAAAGGACCCGACATGGCTATACTCACTGTGGAAGAAGTCCGAGAAGGGCAGCAGAGTGCGCGTCGAGAACCAAATGAGATTCTGCGTTTCTTGAGCGCCCGGTACATTTCTCCGGTGGAAGCTTGCATGCGCCTGCTCGATTTCACGATTCAGGGAAAAACCCATGCGGTTACTCAGCTAACGGTTCATCTCGAGTCAGGCCAGACGATTTGCTTTCGCGAGACGGAAAACCCGGAGGCGGTTTTGGAACGTGGTAGTCACACGATGCTGACCAGATTCTTTGAGTTGTGTGCGCGAAGTGCCCGAGAATCATATTGCCAGAACGATGTTGTATCAGGACATCCCTAAAGAGTTCTGCTGGAAATCACCGTAGAAAGGTCAACCGAAAAGGTGGGTCCGCAGGAAACAGTATCAAGCTGCCGTTGGTCGCATGATTCACGTGTCCCCTCGCGATATGGAGCGGTTCTATCTTCGGCTACTGCTCTGTCAGCGTAGAGGTCCAACGTCGTTTGAAGACTTGAGAGCGATTAACGGGATTGTCTGCCCCACATTCCAAATTGCGGCGCGGGAGGCAGGCTACTTGGAGAATGACAACGAGTAGGTTTCGTGTTTGAGGGAAGCGGCTGAGTTCCAAATGCCGTATCAGCTGCGCCAGCTCTTCGTCACCATTCTGGTGTATTCAGCACCAGCAAATGTTGGTGTTCTATGGGATCGATTCTTCGCGGATCTTTCCCAAGACTTCGCACGCAAACACCAGGCTTTGATGGACCCCTTCAAGTCGGCGTTGGTCGAATTTGAATCGCTGATGGGCATTCAAGAATTACTTCAAGCGGGTGGGTATGGGGTAGCTGTCTTCGACGAGCTTCCTCAGTTGGGGTCGTTCCCAACCTTGATTTATGAATCGCTTCGCCAAAACGGTTTACTTCGACGTGAGCTCACTGGATACGATACGTCAGCTTTGGAGGCGATTGTAAATTCAGAAGATCAGCTGAACGAAGGACAGCGGGTGGATTACGACCAAATTATTGAAGCCGTAAGCTGTCCTCAGTAAGCAAGAAGTTATTTTTTGTCGATGGCCCGGGTGGCACTGGAAAATCTACACTGCTTCGAAACATACTGGCCAAAGTCAGCCTCTCGGGGAAAATCGCCATCGCTGTGGCGTCCAGCGGTATTGCCTCGCTCTTGCTCATGGGTGGTAGTACAGCTCATTCTACATTCAAGATCCCTTTGAAATTGAACGAGAGCTCGACGTGCGGTATCAGGAAGAACTCCCATATTCAGGAGTTGATCAAGCATGCAAGTTTAATTATTTGGGACGAAGCACCTATGGCCCATCGCCACGCCTTCGAGGCAGTAGACCGAACACTGCGGGACATACTTGACAACGACACCGAGCCTTTTTTGGAGGGGGGGGGAAGTGTTTGTACTTTCGGGAGATTTCCGCCAGATCCTCCCGGTCGTAAAGAATGGATCACCCGTCGAGACAATTGACGCTTGCCTCAAGTCGTCTAGGCTGTGGCCCCAATTCTAGACGCTCCGACTTACGGAAAACATGCGAGTGCGCACTGCTGATACGGCAGACACGGCTGAGGAAATGGCTGCATTGATCGAGTTCCTGCTGCAAGTCGGGGAGGGAAGGCATGATGTATCTCCTTCCCTAGGAAGAGATTACATGAAGATCCCGCGCGATATGCTGATTGAGAATCCACCTGTGCCTGAGGATGAGGACCAGGAAATTCGTCCTGGTGTTATTCCAAGAGGCATGGATCGGATCATCGACGATATGTATGGCGAGATTAACAACCCCTAAGTTGCTACCGATGAGTATTTCGCTAACCGTACGATCCTCACGACCACGAACGCAATCGTGCACCGCATCAATGAAGCGGTGACCGATCGATTAGCTGGACAGGCGCGGGAATAAATGTCTTCCGATTCTGTACAAGACGACGGTGACGGCAATTTCTTCGAGCAGGAGGTACTCCACTTGATGAATATCAGTGGAATGCCTCCCCACAAGTTGACCCTCAAGGTAGGAATGCCTATCATGATGATGCGGAACCTGAATCCAGATCTAGGGCTGTGCAACGGAACACGGCTTCGAGTTGTGGCCCTCAAGCCACATGTCATCCACGCCACAATCATGACAGGTGAGCGACAAGGGCAACATGTGTTGATTCCCCGCATTGTTTTCATCAGTGACAGAGATATTCGGAGCTTTCCGTTTCATTTGAGACGCAAGCAGTTTCCTGTCCAACCGGCCTTTGCGATGACGATTAACAAGGCGCAAGACCAAACGGTGCAGTACTTGGGGCTGTATCTTGCTACGCCTTGCTTCTCCCACGGGCAGCTGTACGTTGCGATGTCGCGAGTGACTTCAAGAATAAGATTCAAGGCGCTGGTCGAGTACCCAAAGCTGGAGGAGGAGGATGGGGTCTACGCCCAGAACATTGTCTACAGGCAGATCTTTGGTTCGGAGTAGGAATGTTCAATTTCATATGCATTTAATACATCACGTTTACATAAATCATGTTTACGCCGGAGCGCAGCGAAGGCGGGAGCCCATTTCCCCTTGAACTAAAACCTGCCACTCCGCCGCGTAGCGGCGGCGAACGGCTAGTCTTACCCCTCTAGTGGAGTGTGGTGTGCGTCCGTCTGTACGTCCGTCCGTAACGGGCTAGGGTTCTAAAATGTAGCGCAAATACGGGCGTTCTACTGGCTGCCCAGCGCAGCGAAGGCGGCCCCCATTTGCTCAAATCGGCATTGTGTTTTGTACGCACTGTATGTGGTCAACACATCGTACTTAAATGCACCGTTCAAATTTCATTTTGCCCCATTTTCAACTGTGGACCGCCACCTCACGCGAAGGCCGCTGTAATGGGCCCTCCCAAGTTACATATGTAGGTACGTTTATAGGCTCTTTGTAGTGATTCACACCATTACATAAGTAGGTAGATTTGCATTACAAAAGTAGGTGCAGCAGCACACGAGTAGCGTGTGCTGAACTGCCGTCACCTTATTGGTTGAAATATGGGAAGCCAGACCCATAATCAACCAATAAGGAGTTGACGTGTATTTGAGTGGTCAGGGCAAGCTGCCCTGGACCTAAATAAAAACAGAGTTGATTTTCCTTCAGACTAAGTACTTGGTTTCAGTATCACTGGACTTGTACGCTTCCTCATCACTACGTGTAAGCAAGTAACGGACACCCCAGGCCCGTTACACCTGGTAGCACTTAGTAGTCATTCCCATGACCAAGTTCACGATGAGCCAAGGTATGACGTCTGAAACGCCAGGGCCGACCCTGGAACATGCTGCTTTCCCTCATCTCACTCGTGGCGAGTGGGGAGCCCTTCCCCGCCTCGCGGCGGTGTCTGGTGAGGCTGTAATCGCGTCGCTGCTGATCTCAGCGACGTCCGACCAACAACGCCAAGCAGCCCAAGGGTTCATAGAACGCGAGCTAGCCGATGCGAATCGGCGAGCAACAACTCCCGCGCGTTCCTCGAAAAATGATGTCGTGAAGCTAGAGACGTCTACCTACTCCGGTGAAGGAGCAAATCGCCTCCCGCTGAACCGGTGGTTTCGCGAGGTCGACATCGCGATTGCTTCGAGAAAGATCGAAGCGCAAG
Organism: Phytophthora infestans T30-4; assembly: GCF_000142945.1. Lineage (NCBI taxonomy): Eukaryota > Oomycota > Peronosporomycetes > Peronosporales > Peronosporaceae > Phytophthora > Phytophthora infestans. The sequence continues at coordinate 164,683 of NW_003303620.1, forward strand.
GGTCAAGGGTCAATTTCTTATTGTCCCGGTTGTCCGGGAAGGCCAAGGAATGGGCCCTCGGTAAACTTGTCGTTGATCACGACGCATTCCCCACTCTGGAGTCTCTCCAGAAAGATCTCAGGCTCGCGTTCGAGCCCCCTCAAGACGAGTCCCGCGTGCGTGCCGAGTTCTTCGCCCTTCGTCAAGGTAAAATGACTATGCGCGACTACGTTCAAAAGACTCGCCACCTCGCGTCATGCATCGTGACAAATCCGATTGACACAGCATCGCAGGTCCATGTATTCGTATTCGGCATGCGTGAAGGCATGACACGGTACTGCCTGACCCGAGCGGAACCTTCCTCTCTCGAGGAAGCATTCGCCCTCGCATTACGCGAAGACTACGTTGTGGCGGCGTCTTACGCGCGCGCGATGTCTACGGCAGCTCGTGAGTCAGCCCCCGAGCCCATGGAGATCGACACGATTGACGCGTCGAATAGTCACCGTCAGTCGACTTCTCGTGGGCCCAACGGCCGTCCTAATCGCCCGATCACTTGCTTCCGCTGCCGGAAGATCGGTCATCGCGCGGCGGAATGCCGCGCGCCAGCGCCGGTACTCGCGCACACCGCCGAAGTCTCACCTGCCGTTCAGTCAAAAAACGGTCAGGGCCAGTAGGTATGGGGCGCCCTACTGGCTGGAATGGAGGTCCGGGTCCCCCGGTGGCTACCCAACCTTTTAGCCCTCCTGTGCTCCACGCACACTTTAATGCCACCACCACGTCGGGCGACTCGAGGCTGATCATCGTCAGTCTTCATGTCGCCGGCGCCCGGCGACCACTTCGCGCACTCCTGGACTCAGGAGCGTCGAATAACTTCTTTCGTGAATCGTGCTTATCGATGCTTCCAAGAGAGATCGCAGTCCGTAATGGTCGAGGTCAGGTCGTCGTCAAACTTGCTGACGGAAAGCCACGCCGCGTTGCGCGGCGCGAGATCACGTTGCCGTACACATTCGACGGCTTCCGCAGCAACGACGACTTCCTCGTGATTGAGATGAACTACGCGTTCGACTGCATCTTGAATATCCCGTGGCTGTCACGATATCAACCAGAGATTGACTGGTTGGCTCGGTCGGTTAAACACCGCTCTGGCTTCGATGTGAGTGAGGTGTTCACTCACCTCCTGGTTGCCCAGAAGGACTGGCCCCATGTCAGGGTCGTGGACCGGTTGTCCACAATGCAGGTTGAGCAGAGAGCGAGCGATGGCCCTCTCTGTATGTCTTGCACAGCGCTGTTGCGCGAAAACCCCTCGCTGCGAAGCGAGGCTGTCAACACTTTGGCGGTAGAGCAGGGGCTCCCGCAATCCGAGCAGGCGGTCGAGCATGGGTTCCCGCCACGTAACACGGCGGTCGAGCATGAGTTCCCGTCACGCAGCACGACGGTCGAGCATGGGCTCCCGTCACGCAACCCGGCGGTCGAGCATGGGTTCCCGTCACGCAACACGGCGGTCGAGCATGGGTTCCCGTCACGCAACACGGCGGTTGAGCATGGGTTCCCGCAACACACTAAGGCGATTGAGCATGGGTTCCCGCAAAATACTCTAGCGGTTGAGCAGAGGTTCCCGCAACGCGATTCGGCGGTCGAGCAGTTGGAGCTCCCGTCATCCACAGCGGTGGTCGAGCAGTTGACACTCCCACCGGCTACGACGGCGATCGAGCAGGGGCTCTCGCCAGTCGATGGCGCGGTCGAGCATCGAGAGCTCCCGCGCACTACCGACACGGTTGATGGTGCCCCTCCGTGTCTAGAGGGGGGTGATCCGTCGTCCAGCGATAGCGAGTCTTCTGTCTCGAGCAGCGGTTCGAGACTGCCGCGTATCGAGATGACTCGATATATGTTGGTATCCTGGAACACCTTCGCACACCAAGTGATGCCACGCTAAAGACACTGAGCCGTTCCACGCGCGACCAGATTCACAGATACCAACTTGACGGTGATCTACTGATGTACAGTATCGATCGATTCGATGCTCCTCGCGTCGTTGTCCCCAACGACCCCGATCTACGCGCAAGAATTATACACGAATTCCATGACGCTCCAGTGGGTGGCCACTTGGGCCGTGAGAAGACTTTCGCAGCGGTATCCCGCGACTTCTACTGGCCTCACCTATACAAGTGGGTGCACAAGTGGGTCCGCTCCTGCGAAACTTGTCAGCGCGTTAAACCGTCACCGTCATCACAAGCTCCGCTGCGTTCTCTCCCTCTGGCGACAGAGGCGTGGCGCTTCGTGTCAATGGACTTCATATTCGGTCTCCCACCCGATACTGATGGTCGTACTGGTGTTCTGGTCTTCGTGGATCGCATTAGCAAGATGTGCCATCTCGTTCCGGTTCCGGACTCAATCACCGCGGCCGATACCGCGGTGCACTTTGTCGACGCTGTCTTCCGACATCACGGCCTTCCTGAATCAATCATCTCTGACCGCGATCCCCGATTCACATCGGCGTTCTGGACGAAACGCTTCGACCTCCTGGGCACCAAACTCCTCATGTCGACGGCGGCGCACCTGGAGACTGACGAGCAAACGGAACGCGTCAACCGCGTGCTAGAAGATGTTCTGCGCAGCTACGCCCCGTCCTTCGAGAACTGGAGCTACTTCCTGCCTCTTGCGAAGTTTGCACTCAACATGCCGAACACGCGTCGACGGGATTGACTCCGTTCTTCGTCAACAACGCGCGTCATCCACGTGTCCCCGCACAACTTGCTGTGGGCCAACCCACGGCGACTGATGGCTTCATTCTGGAAGGGGAGGAATGTGATAACCCTGCCCAACCGGTTTCGATACTGGTTCAACCACCGGTTTCCGGTGAGACAACGGTGCTGCCGTCTACGAGTTCAGCTACTCCTGCAGTAGACATCAACGCGGTGACGCGTTTACAGTTGAAGAAGATCCCCGCACCCGCGCAATCCACGTCGTCGCCGTTAGTTGACTGGACACACCGAACGCTGATCGCTCCAGCACAGCCACACTCGACTGGGGCTAACTACGCGCCGAAACCTCCAGCGCGACCCGCTGACAAGGCAGCGGTATCCGACTTTGTCCTTCATCGCCAATCGGTTACCCGATTCGTTCGTGACGCGCTACAACTCGCGGTTGACAAGCAGAAGGAAAACGCTGACAAACGTGGCCGCAAGAACACAAGTGCATTCAAGATTGGTGAGCGTGTATTACTCTCAACGGATGGAATTCGTATCTCTGCTATTACGAACCTAGGCGCGAGCAAACTCGCGCCGCGCTACATTGGGCCATTCAAAGTACTACGAGTTATGGGTGATGCCTACACGCTAGACATTCCTACATCGCTACGTCTACACCCGACGTTCTACGTCGGGCGACTTAAGAAGTATCTTCCAGCGATGATCCCGGAGGCGGAGCAGGAGCATGCGTTGAGCGGTCCTCGCGATGAGCCTGTCGAGCCAGCGTCCCATCTGCCCCAGTTCCCCGCTCGCGCGGAAGAGTTCCACCCCTCGGTCCGCCAAACACCTGGGCCTCCAGCCTACGCAGTCGCTGCAAGAGTGTACGACTCGACTGCCGCAGACTACTCGCCGTCGCCTCGGCGTTCCGAGAGCTCTCAGCCGCCCGCTCGGCCTCCTCCTGTGCGTCCCCAGAAGTGTTCAGCGCCTGCTCAACGTCGTCCTGGTCAACCAGGTCGCGTCGAATTCCACCGCGACGGTCCTCCGCCTATCGTTGACTCGAATGGAGATACGTGCTGGATCGTGGACCGTATTGTTGATCACGAAGATCCTCCCCGCGCGTGTCACTCGACCAAGTCGTCGGCTCAACACGCGGCTCCCGCCGCGCGGAAGTATAAGGTACGATGGCTCGGGTTTCAACCTGCTGATGATACGTGGGAGCGTCGCGCCAACTTGCTTCGTGACGTTCCTGATGTCGTCCAAGACTACGACTCCAGCCTTGAGTCAAACGCGGCCGCGAGCGACCTCGCGGCGATCGAGAACGCGATCGACTACGCGCCCGACGAGACGTCGAATGCGCCAGAGACGGGCTCCGTCGCGAACGCTGTCGGCGCGAGCCGCCGCGAATAGGCGCTTGGGTGAACTCGGAGAGTGAGCGCTTATACTTCTCGATCCAAGCGTGTTCAGTCGGCATGAGCGGATACTCGACAATATGCTGATCCCACTCAGCTTGCGTCGGGCGTCACCCGATGTCACACGAACTGCAACCTTCGCGTACGTTGACATAGCACAAACGGGCTTCGGTCCAAGCGTCGTCGCAGACTTTCAGGCGCAGATCACCGAGTGAATGCTCGGCTTGTAGGTCTTCGCGATCACCGAGCCAGCCGACGACACTTTCTCCAGCCTCATGCATCCGATTCCACCGTCGGATGAATGCGCACCATGATCTCTGCAACGCTTCGTACGTCGCGCCGTCGAGTGTTTTGTTCCGGAGACGCCTGAAGCGCCGAAAGTGTTCCTGCATGGTGTCCAACGCGACCGGGGTCACCGCTCCTGCATGGTGTCCAACGCGACCGGGGTCACCGCCCCGGACAAGTCGGCTTCATATCCTCGTTCATTACGCCGGGCCGAACCCCAAGTCGACTCACGCTCTCAGGTGCGATATCAGCGGTCCACCCACTGTTCAGCGTCGTCGCCGACGCTGGAGCCGTCCGCGTAGTTTCGCTTCCTGCCTGGTTCGCCGCCCCCTTCTGCTGCGCCATGTTGTTCTCGTCCGCGCAAGTTGTATTGCACTGCTCCTGGGCTTCGCAGGAGCTCCCGCCCGTCAAGTTCTCAAGCGTTCTCTTCTCCGCCATTTCTTAGTTTTTTTCGATTGATCTCCGAAGCGCACCCCCGTTAGGTGATTGCTGTCTTAAGAGGGGGGTGATGTAATGGGCCTTCCCAAGTTACATATGTAGGTAGTTTTATAGGTTTTTTGTAGTGGTTCACACCATTACATAAGTAGGTAGATTTGCATTACAAAAGTAGGTGCAGCAGCACACGAGTAGCGTGTGCTGAACTGCCGTCACCTTATTGGTTGAAATATGGGAAGCCAGACCCATAATCAACCAATAAGGAGTTGACGTGTATTTGAGTGGTCAGGGCAAGCTGCCCTGGACCTAAATAAAAACAGAGTTGATTTTCCTTCAGACTAAGTACTTGGTTTCAGTATCACTGGACTTGTACGCTTCCTCATCACTACGTGTAAGCAAGTAACGGACACCCCAGGCCCGTTACAGGAGCCGTCTGTGTACGCGTTAGTTAGCATTAGTATAAGGCGCCGATAAGCACACACGTACTATATCGTCGTAGGAGCTGCTGAAAAAAATTGTAGGATTTGGTGACCCATATTTCGGCCTCAATCGAAACGTTAGTACTTATTGGCAGAAATATGATTTGTTCTGGCTTCGTAGTACTTTTGTAATAATTTAACTTACAATACTGATTTTCATAGTACTATTCGAAACATAATTCTTATTATTGCTTGCAGACGTTTGTAGTAGTAGTACACTTATTCAATAAGCAGCGTTTGAGATATATTTTTTAGTACTAATTAATTAAGCTATAGTATTTATTTGCGTCAGATAAAGGCGCACAATTTATTATTCGAAAACTTTTAAAATGTGAATATAGTGGCGTCCCACCATCCCACCCCACATAACCATGTACACCACTCCGCCGCCGAAAAAAAGGGATCGTATTCCTTTGTATTCGCGCGCGTAGTGTACGACCTTAAGACATTGTGAGCACTTTCCAACACGATATGTAGCATACATCAAACAAAATAAAAGCAGCGTTTGCGATTGAATTAGCGCGGAGGCAAGTGGATGAACAAGAACACGAAACACGGAGGAACACCGGGGCACAATATGTGCACGATGGGGTAGAGGGAAGAACACGAAGCACGGAAGGCCACGGATGTTGGAAGAGGACTAAATCAATGAAGGCACTTAGCAATTCTGAAAAGCACGAACCGCGGACGAGCATGCTACCATGAAAACTTGAATTAGCAAGAATATGATGGGAACGTACGGATCACGGAAAGTAACTGAAGTAATGACACCCCAACATGCTGAAAAACACGGGCCACGGAAACGGTAAGATGCACGGAAAGCAATTCTCCCATAACACCTCGGTAAAACATGAAGCACAGACGATGAACCTAACACGAAGCCACGGGAGGGCATAAGCAGAAAATCACCGAGCTTTGGAGCACGCTATTAGGGTAGAATCGAAGCTCACGGAGACCCACAGCACGATACCACGGTAGCTAGCGATCGCCCAGACGACAGACCAACCCCGACACCAGAAGTTAGTACGATAGCACGAACTATGCCACTAAACATGGGAGAACGCAGCCGCGGAGCTACAGCCTGAAAATCTTCGTGCCGCGGAGATCGATACCAATGTAGATCCTGAACTTACCGAGCCACGGTGGTCAATAGGAGATTAAAACTCGATTGCACGGACGGCGGACCAGCCAGGAGATACACGGGGTGCTCGGGGTGACCACGATTGCACACCGTGGAGCACGATGCCATTGTAAAACACGATAATACGGGCAACGCAGATGCACTACGCGGGCACAATACCGTATACGGCAAAACCACACCGCGGTTCCACGATAGCGGGATAACGCGGTCAATGGAACCTCACCAGGAGGGTACGATACACGGGCGGCGGAGCAACACGACTGCGTGGAGGCACGAAACCACGGAATAGCACATTTTGGCAAGCGTACCTGTGATTGGAGGGCAACGGCCACGAAAGACTACGTACTACGAAACTGGTGCAGCCCACATAAACGTTTGAGAACAGGAAATATGTAGCAGCCACGAAAACTGCAATACTTAAGAGCATACCTCCAAAAGCGAGAGCGCATTTTCAATAAGCAGCGTGTGCCACGGGTGAGCAGAGAACAACGATGCCAGGAAGAGCACGGAAGAGCAGGGGCCGTTGAAGGACACAACATCCAAACTGTAGTACGGGGTAGCGGCAACGCTCCAAACCACAATATTATACGGGGCCGGATGAGACTCGGAAAGGCGTGAAGTACACGAAGCTAAGATCTACTGGGTGAACGACGCGCACAAAACACGCGACACCACGAAGCACTTAAATTTGTGGCCACCACATCTCCAACAAACCACGCCACTCCACCGCGTAGCGGCGGCGAACGGCTAGTCTTACCCCCCTAGTGGAGTCTGGTGTCTGTCTGTCAGTCCGTCCGTAACGGGCTAGGGTTCTAAAATGTAACGCAAATGCGGGCGTTCTACTGGCTGCCGAGCGCAGCGAAGGCGGTTCCAATTGGCAAAAATCGCATTATGTGGTGTACACACTGTATGTGGTCTACACATCGTCCTTAAATGCACCGCTCAAATTTCATTTTGCCCCCATTTTCAAAACGGAACTTGTGGAACGCCACGTTACTCAAGGTACGTTGCGTGTATGTATGTTAGTTTGCATTAGTAGCTAGCAAGACACACATACACAGATAGTCCGAGGTTCCTGGGGCTGCTTAGGGGGTAGCTTATAACTTGCGGAATATTATCCTGCAAGTAGGTAGCCGTGCTCAGGGATTTAGTTCTAGAGCCCTCTCGGTTCTTGGGGTTTTATCCCACCGCCCACTCTGCGCGAAAGCACGTTTGGCACCTGGTCCATTGACCGCAAACCCAACAGCGAACCAGTTGAGCCGTTCGTTAATGGTTATTGATGGGCACGCACATTGCGTGCGTGCAGTTGGTCAGGAGGGGTACCGTAGCTGGCCTTTTTTAACCGACAGATGGGATGGGGGATGTAGTAGCCTATCAATAACCAGCCTTTGCAATTCGAAAAATAAATTGAAATTACTGCAATAAACAGCAACCTATTTTTTATTGGGAGCCTTTCTAGGATGAAAATCAATTATCTATTCTCGCTTCTGCTACTACGTCAATAGTTTTTTGTCGAATGCTCCTTAAGCCATTGGTTCCGTAGTACACTCGGCACTAAAAAATTTTATCCAATAATCTATTTCTTTTGCTGAGAAAGGTCACCCTTTACGCTCTGCAAAACTAACTTTAATGCATAGCTTACTGTAGTACTGCGGTAGTACTTCGTGCTACCGGTAGTACTTGATAAACTATGATCCTGAATCCTTAAGAACTGTACTTTGTCTGCTAAAATATGATTTATTTGCAAACCCTATATAGTCCACACCCCTGCGAAAACGAGTTGCAGTACTGTATAAATACCCGCCAAGCGTGCAACAGAGAGTGCAACCATGATGTGATTGGTGAAAAATATGTTTTACTGAATCTGACTTACTAAGAGCTACAATCGAAGTGACAAATGACCACCATGTTGCTTGTCTCGGCGAAGAGCGACTAGAACTTTAGTCACAGGAAGCTGTCGACCGTATGCCGCGTATACTTTGTCGATAGCAACATCACTGGTGAATCCCGCGCGAGCAAACACAGAGATTACATCCCAGAACACTTTGCGGCGCGAGTAGGCAAACTTGTTGGCTCCTCGCTCGGCACCTGTAAACTCTTTCGCTGGCTTTAAGCCGTTCAAGCCGAACTCGTACTCCCCCCACAACTCGTACAGATCCTTCGGTCTTTTCGACAGTATCGCGTGGTGAGATTCGTGCGCAGCACTGCCATCTGTGCATGCTTCGGTGGTCACGATCAAATCGGGCAACACTCTCCTCGCAACAGGCTGTAGCGCAATACGCCGTAATACAGCCAATCCCTTTTGATGGTTTCGCGGGCTTTCGGTACGCGAGCGGAGGACCTCGCTCAACAAGCCAGCAACTTGGCGTTGCAGGCTAAATAGCTGCGAATGGAGTGCAACAAACTCTTTACGGGTGCTGTCCGCAGACAAGCTGCTCTGAGTCCCATGAGGTTGCTCAGGCTCGTTGCCATCGGTGGGGGTATCACGAATCTCAACAAGCCGAAGCTGTGCACCGTCACCGGTAACGTGTAAGGGCACACGCTCAACGGGATTCACAGCAACGTTTCCTCCAGCGTTGATGTAGGCTCGTACAATGCGTTGCTTGAGCACACTCGGAAGAAGGTCGTAATCAAAACTTTCATCCGGGACGAGAGATGCCCAAAGTAGTGGCAGAGCGAGCACCTTCACAACTTCCTCCCCCATCGCTTCCTTAATTGCGGGTTTGGCTTGCTTGACCAGTAACTCCTCCGTAACGGCATGAATACCCTTTTTAAGTACGTAACAGCATGGCCCAAGCGGGCCAGTCAGTGTCCCAGCAGAAACACCATCCGGATACGGTTGGGTGTTGTCGATATACACGTCGACAACGCTCCTTCGTGTACGCCACCCTCCACGCCGGTTGACGTAGTCCTTGGGCAGACCACTCCTGCTGCCATACGTAGCAGCACCTTTTCTCAGACTATGTGTGCCTAAATTTCCCGGCTTCAGCTTGTGAAAGTCGGGCCCTTCAAAAATGTCCTGCAGAAAGCGGCGGACGACCCGATCACCATCCTTGGGGTTGCCGAATACGTATGATGAAAGTGACGCTTTACCCGCTATTTCCACATGCACCGCTAAATTATGTAGAGCGCAAACGCGAGGATCCATGCTTCCGAGTACGATTTGCTCCGGTGCGTCGCGCTCTTCAGATATGGTTTTAGACCAGCGTAACTGGCAGAGGAGGGTTCCCGGGTGCTGAATGTTGCTAGAAAAACTGTCAAACTTTAGTTTTATCATATCATCGATGCGTGCAATGAGATGCCATTGCACAGAAAGAACAGCCGAAACTAAGTATTTTAGCGCGCTTTTGTCGGATGCTGAGCGGGACAGCTTGAGTAGGCTGACATATTCTTCATATTCGACCGGGCGTCTAGCTGCTGACTGCACGCCTTCTCGCCGAACTTCGCTGCGTCTCACCTTCTTTATCACTGCATTAACTGATTCAGAGCGGGTTGGGTTGCCCTCATTGCGAATGCGGTCCCATGGTACAGTGCGTCGTGGCATAAAGGACGAGAGTGCCTTCTTAGCGTACTCTAAGGTGGACGCCCTGGCGTTCACTGGCTTGGCGTCCTCCGTAGGCGTCTCTTCCCCAAATGCACGCATATTCATCCAGCGGCACACATCGTCGGGGGTGACCTCCAGTAAGTCACTCTTGCTGAAAACAGTATCCGTGCTGAAGAGATGTCCTGCTTTAAACGCCATAAAATCGATGAGAATAGACTTGTATCGCTTTGTCTGCATCTTGCTTGATTCGATGTGTCTTTAATTGTGAGGGTGGTGGGATTTTTTTGCTACCGACTTGAGAGCCACCACTTGATTTTTTGTATGCGCAAGTTGCAAGAGCCAGTGAAAATACAAACCCCCAGTGCAACTATTTTTGCAAGTGATACAGGTTTTTTTTGCAGACGTATCGCTGTCGCAGGAGCTGGAACTGTGACTACAGCACCTGATCCGCCAATAAGAATGTGATACAGATAAAAATACAACCTCGGTTGCAAATGGCCGGTTATGTACTACATGTAGTTTAATTTCTTAAGTAGACTATTGATGACTATTCTTTTAGCCAAAGAACTCCGAATATTCTCATCAAGCTGGTAGTTAAATTGTTAAGCATTTGCGTAGCACTTCCGACAACGGGCCGTCAGGTGGTTGGAATGCTAATATTAAATGTTAAAATGTTAACATTCCAGCAAGAAAAACAACTAAGTTGGTTGGCGAACATTAAATTTTAATGATCGCCACTCAGCTTAGTTGTTCTTCTTCGCGGGTATGGGCATGGTCTCGAGGTGGCGGAAGTAGTCGTCCAGGAACTGATAGTACCAGGGTTGGTCGAAGGTGCCACGGAAGAAGTTACAGGAGATGTTCACCTCCAGCAGTAGTACGCCCAGATTGGTGATAGCCACGTCCCAGCCGCAAAGCGGCACGTCCTTCATGAGCTTGTAGTGCGCCTCCTCCGCAAGCTCCTTCATCTGCTTGATATCCTTGATTACGTTACCCGTAATAGGGACACCCGTGTCCGGGTGGTTGGTGATGTCATGGCCCACGCTGAGGTTACCGCGGAACATGTGGTGCGGGCCAACGCGGTACCAGTGCGTGGTGGTCGAGCCCTTCATGATCTTGCCCGACTCCATGTCCACGTCAAACATGATGGACTTGTGGTCCGTAGCCGCACCGGCCAGACCGGCGCGGAACACGCAGCTGAGCGACTTGACGCCGTTGCCGCCGTCTTTAAGTGCCTCGGCCTCACCCAGACCGTGACGAGAAGCAGTAATAATGCGGAAGGTCGAAAGAGGCGAGACCTCCGGCAGCAGTTTCTTGAGGAACGGAGAGTTGTCAAGTTTCTCCTGGATGATCCAGTCTCCACCGTCCACAGCGTTTTTGAAGATGAAGATGCCCATGCCGCCCTCTTCGTTGCGGTCCTTGACTACCAGCGAGCCGGGCGTCTTGAGGTAGGGCGACACAGCAATGCCGTTCTTCTCGGACTCAATGAGAAAGTCCCACTTGTTCTCCATGATATATCCAGGCGAGTTGGTCTTGAGGCTGTGCAGACTCACAACATGGCAGTTGATGCGCCAGAAGGCGAACCAGTTCTGCGGACACACGAAGATCTGCGTGAAGGTGCGCAGGAAGCGCTCAATGATACCACCCTGCTTGCTCGAGTACTCCTTGGGAAGCTCGAAGAAGGCACCAATGGCACACAGCCACGGGTACACGAAGAGCAGGAAAGGGAAAAGGATGAGGCGAGAGTAGCTCACAATTGAGAGCGGCACGCCCGTTCCCGGGATGGCCACATTGCGCAGATTCGTAACCAGGTCCTTGTAGAAGCTCGGGTGACGGTAGTGTGGCTGGCTCCACAGCGGGTTCAGCAGTGCGATCGAGTATACGTACGTCTTGGCGTGCAAGTCGTCCGAGAAGAACGGGCAGTCGGCGTAGCTACCGCGGCGCAGCCAGTAGTGGAGCAGCGAGCCGTAAAAGCTTAGGAGCGCTTTCGTGGCGCACATGCCAGCGGAGAAGATGCCCATTACCATGGCGATGACGTGTGTTGCTTGATTGAGCTCGGCGAGGTCGAAGGAGGAATGGCTCAGATGGACGCGATGGCGCCGCCCCTCGATTTGGAGCGATCCATAACGGCTGCCACGTGCGTCAGCCAATAAGGACTGAGTTTTTCGTGATTGTAAATCATGATCATGAGATCAGATTGTAAATGACTTGGTTTCTGTAAGAAAAAGAAGCCATTTCGTTGACCAGCCAACAGGCGATATCTTATCGATTGGAACGAAAGCTCGAGTTTCGAGCTTTTACTTCGGAAGAAAAACATGTACTTCGAAGTACTTCAGAGTACCGGTATGTCTGGCGATTGACCACCCAGTACATACATCTTTTACATGTACATGTATTAATATGACTTCCAATGTTGTTTCGCCTCACGATTTGGGAAGTGAAAGCGATGCAAGCTACAATTTAGAAGTTCATGAGTGCAATTCGTACATGTCCCGGTACAATGTAAGAGATACTTCTTCTATTGTCTTTGCCGACGGTACCTGTACACATGCCTTTCAGCTTTTGCTGTATATCCATCCGGAACAGTGATCGTGATTATAGAACGAGCCTCGTTCGCGAGGCTTTTTTTAAAAGCAGTATTGTGCATTCCGGTTAAATTTGCCGATGCTCGCCTATCCTCGGTGAATCCGATACGAAAATCAAGCTACCGGTATTTAAAAATCGACAGACACGGTTACGGCTACTTTAGTGATACCGGTGAAAACATATTAGCAGCGGCTTTTAGCTTTTATTTATGCAGCTGTTTATTATAATAGGCTACGATATTAATTATTATAATCGAAGTCGCATACTGTACCTGCCAGCTTCGCGTTTTGGTTGTACTCCAAGTTAGAAGCTCAGCATTTTATGAGATGCTTTAGCTTCTGCTGCTTCGCGTTTCACCAGTGATTTGTGGTCTTAGGCGTGTCTAAAAACGTGTTACTTAAAGCTATTATAGAATGATGTCCCTGTGGAGGTAGCATTGATTCACTTAATATTTTTAGGAATACTCTAACTAAATTAAATTTATGTTCGGGAATCCTATTGAGTGCCATCCGCATCGACAGTCTGAGCTTGGTTTGGTAATCGTCTACGGCGTCGCCGTACATCCGATCAGCTTGCAAGTGTCGAAGAGTATTAGCTGGCAGGCTTTGAGATAGTTTTTAAGAAAGTTGAACTCGTCCTCGTTCCGCTAATTACACCAAAATAGATTTAAAAGTAGGTACTAATCATAAATGCGAAGGACATTCTTATTTTATTTTAAGGTTTCAATCGAAGCAAACACCTTCACAAAGTCCATATATTCGCTCACAACACTTCTTCTCGAGATCATCGCCTACAAATCTACGACAAAACACAATAGTTGGCCTCACAGGCAGCCAACTTCCCTCTGAGAGTCTGCAAGCGGGTGATACTAGGGTTTAGCGTGTCACGGTGTACAGTTAGATGGTGGATTAACGATGCTGGCTGACTGTCTGCAGAAAGTCTACTCGCTCCAGACGCTTCGGACCACGTCCAAGGAAGCGAGACCTGCGGCCAAGACGGAGACGTTCCAAGGGTGCGGCCATGAAGCTGCTGGTCGTGGCGGGAATTGGAGCTGGACCGCCACACACGAGAGATCTGGTGAAAGGTAAGAAGCTCTGAAAACTGTTAGCGAGGTGAAATGAGGAGGTCAGTCGTGGATTTCCTTCGAACAAACAACACAAGAATATATCAACTTTTTCATTACTATCCCAGTAGTGTCGCTAATACTACTACCTCCTACGTCGGCCCAAGATACTCACAACCCCGATTCGAGATAGACCGCGACAATTTGGTGGAGAGGCAGGGTATCTTCTAGCCGAATATCGTAGGAGTACAAACGTGAAAAGAAGCCTTGGCAACGGAGTGTCAAGGAAGAAGGAGAAAGAAGTGGGAAAAGGATGAGGGTATATGGATGGTCTGGCGAAGGACTTGGATCCAGTGAAGGGGTAGGGGGATGAGCCCCTCCGCTGGAAACGGAGCCCGTGAATATCCTCGAGGAGGAAGAGGAAGCGCGCGCTGAGAGAGCTGCTGACGGCGGCACGCCGCAGAGACCCCAAGGAAGGGAACACCAGCGAGATGGCGAGGAACGTGGCACGCCGCAGCGAGCTGATCCCGAGACGGGAGGGTACGAGACACGAGCGGTTCACGTGGTAGGCGAGGACATGTTCGACGTTGCGTCTCCGTCTCCGGGAACGAGAAGGAAGGTATCGTCCGTGTCTGGGACGCCTCAGGGTGGACAGATGTCCAACACAGTCCTTGAGCAGTGGGCACGCCAAGCGGCGCCCAGCGAAGGAACGACGCCTGCAAGGACGACGACAGGTACGCTCTTGGACGCTTCGGTGATGGACTCGGGAGGTCGCTGCGAGGTGCGGTTCGCCTTGGATCGGACTCGTCCCTCCTTGCAACCGATCGATGACTCTAGAAGATACGTGCCCATGGTCACGTCAGTGTAAGGACAACCCAACAACAGCGTACCGGGCCAACAAGGAAGCAGAAGTGCTCCAAGCGGTGCACCTGTTGCTGCTGGAACACCTACGCGAGCGTACGTGCCTAGTGAAAGTCGAGGAGCGATGCCTGTTCAATCGATGAGAACGCCGGCGAGATGAAGTGGAACGCCGACGAGGGGAAGTGGAACGCCGACGACGGACCCTGCCTCACAGACTCTCATCATGGACGGTCTCGCCAATTGCTATAGAGGGCTGGGAAGACGAAAGAAACGCCGGTGCCGTCACCAAGACCTCAAGCTACGGGACACGTGCCGACGCCGACCCGACGTCTTCAATGATGGGGTACCAAGGACCTATGACCCCGAGAATGAGGACGCAAACGCCGGCTTCGACACCTAGCCGAATGCCGATGGCTGCGATTCCCTCGTATGGAGGCGTGTCAATTCCAATGGCTGATTCCACGTGTAACGGTGGAGGTAGTGGAACGCCTCAAAGGAGTGCGTTCTACCCTCCCTTCCAACGCCAATGACGCCGACACCCGGGTGGGCTGCTGCTGGAACGATACCCGCGTGGTCTGCTGCGTCTGCGCGGCAGACACCTGAAGCCCCAGAAGCGTAACGTACGGGTTGCCGTTCCAGAGAACGTCTCCTATGATTGTTGCGACGCTCCAGGGACGAGCAGGAACGCTAGGACAAGAAGGAAACGTGGGTGCTCAGGGAGGAAGGTACACACCTAACACAGTACATCCGCAAGGGCAAGTGACGAGTCCGCTCTACGACCAAGGGGCCCGCCATGGCTCGCAAGGGTCAGGAAGAGGTACACCGCCGGACGTTCCGATTGTTTGTATCCCGACGGAATTGCGGAACGCTGTGAAAGTTATCGTTCCGTTCTACTCAGAAACGGCCACGTACGAAAAGGCGGTCGCGTTCTGGCGCTCCTTCGAGAAGTGTACGCTCGGAGTGGACGACCAAATGCGGTTGACAGCCTTCGAACAGTGTTTGAAGGGCAAGTTGGGTCAGGAATGGTGGTCCAATGAGAGGATTAACGATTTTGAAACTCTGCGCGTGAAAATCCATAACCGCTTCATCTTTCAAACGTCAGCTCAGTTGTGGAGCCGACTCAGGCCGCTAAGAGGAACTATGGCGAATCTGCGGAAGCGTGGGGCGACAGGATCATCATGATGTGCGAATAGCTAAACTATCACGAGCCTCGTATGCAGTATGCGTTCTTCCTCGATGGGTTAAGGATCAGGCAGATGCGGGCCGTTTCGAACGCGAACTTAGCTGCGTCTATCCAGGAAGCATGCGCCTTTTTACGGTTCAAGAATCTGCAACCTCCCTGTGGAAGAAGAGGACGCATTTGCGAATAGTGGAACGACGCTGAGGAACGTGAGCGCCGTGACGTCCACGCAGTCACCGATGCTCCAGCAGCTTCAACAAATGAACCAGTTGATGCTGAAGCAGCCGCAGGGTCCTGGAACGTCACAAGGGTTCGTTGGCGCCATGACTCCCACAAACGTTCGAAGTACTGTCGTTCCAACTCCGAATGGGAAAGTGACTGGCGCACCGCTCGGACATCTTCGCATTCGTTTAGGGCCCGACACGCGTACCACAGAGGGATAAGTGGTGTGCGGACGCTGTGGGCGTGTTGGACGTGGACGTGAGACGTGTCCCCGTGGACAAGGCCGTTGCAATCGGTGTAACGAACTTGGACACTACTCGATGGAGTGCAACTGGCCAAGACCCCAAGGGAATTACCGGAACGGAGAACGCCACCAAGCGGAGTGTCTGCTATGTGGTAAGGCGGGTCACCTGGTGGCGAGATGCCCGAGCCTCGATACTTTGCGAGGAAGGATGCAGAGCGTGGCCGCCGGGAACGTGACTGCACCCGCTGGTACGTCCCAACGCTGAAGGGGGCAGGAGGAAGGGGAAGGAAGTGTCGCTCCTTCCTCTTGCCTGATTGGCGACATGAGGGCTCACCGCGACCGGACTTGACGGGTGGGCATCAGAGGGCTCTCGGGAGAGGTGTGATGAACGATGAAGGCTTGTGACGTTCCTGTCACGAGCGTAAAGACAGAAATTGTGGAAACTAAAAGTGGAACGAGCGGAGAGAGCAGTTCGACGGAACGGACTAGACTAGAACGAAACGAGAAGATTAAGGGCTCTACGGAGAGGCCCACACGAGACGGAGTTGTCGCTGAAGTAACAACGGAACGTTCCCCTGCGACGCTGAACTGGGAAAACGAGAAGAGGGCACGTTCTGAGTTGGTACAGGACGTCAGTAAGGGAGCAACGGAACGCCCCGAGACTGTGTCAGACGCCAAGAACGAGTGTCGAGAGATAGAGGGCTCCATTGAGAGGCCCGTACGAGAGAGAGTGGTCACTGAGGAAACAACGGAACGTTCCTCGGCGAAGCTAAACTGGGAAAACGGAACAACGGAACGTTCCAAGTTGGTAGAAGACGTCAGTAAGGGAGCAACGGAACGCCATGAGACTACGTTGGACGCCGAAGAGACTTGCTAAGAGATTGAGGAGGTGGAGACGCTGTCTATCCGCTCAAAGCAGTACGAAGGAGCACTCGAAACGATCATGGAGGACGCATCTGGCGCCAGGTCAAGTCAGTTTTCGGCAGTCATTGGACAAGTGAGCACAGGTCAAGAAAGGGCAGAAGCTCAGAAGGCCGAGGAGGACGAAGAACGTACTAAGGGGAAGGATTCGACGCAGCACTACGAGCGCCTGTTTACCGACGAGGAACTGGACATGCTCGAGCACGGTGGCAACCAGGTAGTGACGAATGAGCCCGAGGAGTACGAGAAGGAACTGGAAGAACGAATGTTCCCGATGAACGAAGAAGAGGTTCTGCTACGAGCCAAGCGGAACGCGGATGAACAAGGGAAGCCGACACTCGCAGAAATGAGTGCCGAGCTTGGGATACCGGAAGACGTGTTATAAAGTACCCGGGCGGTCTCATCTGAAGATCTCGGAACGCCAGAGTATTGGCTGGACTGGTACGCTCACACGCTAGAGACGTCGACTGAAGCGAAGCGTGCAAATCGGGACTTCTAGGATGTCGGAAGAACGAAAGAGAAGTCGACGACGGTCGTTGGTTCCGTTACTATGGACGAGGACTAGCGTAAGGGTTGTACGGAGATGTCTGAGGACGCGCTGGAGAATGAGCTCATACAGAACGTCTGTGTCGGACTCGAAGAGGACGTCGTGTCAATTACGGAGCTCCCTGCGGAGGAGACGGGAACGTTACCATTTCGATGGCGTTCCTAAATTCGTACCCGAGTGTACGAGCTCCTCAAACAAGAGCAGAACGTTACGAAGAATCATCAATTCGACGTTCCTGAGAGCGAGGGAAACGGTGAAGCTGAAGACGACATCCCACTATTGCGCGACAAAGAGAACCTAGCTTCATTGGATGAGGACTCGTTCCGAGAATACCTCGTTGAAGTGGGTGGAACGCTGACGGAGACGTTCAAAAATCGAGTGTTGGCCTAGGAACGAGACTATTTCGGGACAGAAGCTTCCGTTATTCGCGACAAGTTGTGCGACAGACGAGACAAGACGTCGAAAAACGTGGCTGCGACCGTTGGGGCAAGTTCTAGGAAAGAGGGTGACTTTCGGTGTGACTATCGAGGACGGAGATCCCAAAATAGGAGAAGAGGAGCCCGGGGTCTATTTCCTAAACGTGAGAAGCGCTCCCAAGCCGCGAAGAAACCCTGTACTGCGCGAAGTGAGCGGCGGTGATGTCTCCGACGACGGTGGAGGTGTCGTGCCTGAAGGCAAACGTGTCATCTGTAGCGTTTGAAGTGTGCAAGCGCTGTCGGACGGCTTCATTTTGACTGCTGCCCGTCCGAAATGCTGGCAGACACAGGCGCGGTCGCCAGTCATGTCAACAAACGCGTGCTGAAGCGCCTCGGTCGAGCCTCCGAACCTCTAAAACCTTATACGGGGAGCTTTGATACCGTCTCGGGACACAGGATTCGCGTTAGTGGGTTATCGACTTGCCCGTCATGCTTGGATCGCTGGAGAAAACGCTTCCTTTCGTCGTGACAGATCACCTGTTTGTAGACGCAATTCTCGGAACGGACTCGCTGAGGTCGTTCCGCGCGGTGATTGACCACGAGGAGCAGTCGATGACACTGAAAGAGACGGGAGACCTGATCCCGTTAGGTGCTACTAAAGTAGAAGAAACCTACGCAGCTACGATATCGTCGACGGTGCGTTTGGAGCCCGGACATCAGGCCTTAGTGAGATCGAGCGTTCGCGGAACGGCTGTGTTAGTCGAGGGCGTTCCCGGAACGGACGATTCTTTTAGAGTCACGAGGACGTTGTGTACCGTGACGGATGGAACGGTGTTGGTCGAGGTGTGTAATGCTTCCGCGGAAGAGGTAGAGATCAAGTCTGGCGCGTACGTCGCTGCTGTGAGCCATCGCTCCCAAGTCGGCGTTCGCGACTAGAGTTTTTAAGTCCGATGGAACGATGAGGAACATAAGTGCAGTGCTGAGCACGACGAAAGATAAAGCGACGACCGAAGTTGGAGCGATAGAGGCTGAGATGAGTGCTGTTATGGACGGAAGCGAGGAAAACGACTTCGAAGTGGACTTTGAAGACTCGTCACTCGGAGCAGAACAGAGGGGCCTCTTCGCGAAGATGTTGAAGGACCTGAGAAACTTATTCGTGGAAACCTCTAAGAAGCCTGGGAGGACCGATCTGTTACGATTCAGTATTGACACCGGAGATTGCGCGCCTATAAAACAGCCTCCGTACAGAGTGTCGAAAGCCGAAGGGGGTGCTATGGAAGCCGAAATTCAAGAGTACCTGGATCTCGGACTTATCAGACCTTCGACAAGCCTGTGGGCCAGTCCAGTGCTGATGATACGGAAGCCTGATGGTGGCGTAAGATTCTGCTTCGATTATCGGAAAATAAACGCAGTGACCGTGAAGAACAGTTACCCAATGTCTTTGATCGACGACATCCTGGACGTTCTGGGGAACGCGAAGCTTTTCTCCCCGATGGGCATCGCTTCGGGATATTGGAACGTTCCAATGGATCTCGACAGCATGAAGAAGACGGCTCTCACGAGCTAATTCGGCCGAGTGGTTGGTCATGCCGTTTGGCTTGTGTAACGCCGTGCGTGCCTTTGAACGTTAAATGAAGAGCGTTCTCGTTGATCTCAAGTGGAGGACGTGTCTCGTCTACTTAGACGACTGTGTTGTCTTCTGTGACGACTTTCCGACCCATTTGATTCGAGTACGCCAGGTTCTGAAGCGATTCCGAGCGGCAGGGCTCAAGTTAAAGATGCAGAAGTGCCATTGGGGACGTGACCAAGTGGTGTTCCTAGGGCATATCGTGACTCCGACTGGAATCCTACCGAACCCTGAGAAGGCAAAAGCGGTGATGAACATCGAGAGACCGCATGACTTGCACATGGTTAGAGCATTCCTGGGTCTGACAAGCTACTTCGACGCTACATACCGGGATTCGCTGCGATCTCTCCGCCGCTAGAACGCTTGAAGCAGAAGTACTTCGATTTTCGATGGAACGACGACTGTGAGGGCGCGTTCCGACAACTACAACGAGCGTTAGTGAAACCACCGATACTGGTGTATCCAGACTTCAAGAAGAGGTTTAAGCTCTATGTAGATTCGTCACACTTAGCGGTGGGAGCATGTCTGATGCAAGAGGTCGACAAAAGAGACAGGGCGATCGCGTACGCGAGTAAGATGCTGGTTGGATCGCAACGGATCTGGGTTAGCAAGACGAGCGGAACGACAGCAATTGAGTGCCGGGGAATCGTATGGTCGACACGTAAGTTCCGATGCTATCTGAGTCACGCGGAATTTGATCTGTACACTGACCATCAAGCTCTCACGTGGATCGTCGGCGAGACAACAAGAACGTCGAACGCCAAGTTGGCACGATGGACCACGGAGCTGTTGCAGCTGCGATTTAAGATATATCACAAGCCTGGAACGTCGATGGGACACACTGATGGTTTGTCGAGACTGTATCACCGACCCGATGCTGGTATTGCTAGCGCCATCCGGATGGCGGACCTTCTCAACGACAGTGAGGGAGAGACTCCTGACATACAAGTGCCGACTTCAGACGAAGGGAAGACTCAGTCTGGAGCGCAACTGATCCTGCCGAGACTACGCATCCTAACTGAGAGACGGAGAGGAGTATCCAACAGACTGAGGATGCGTCCGTGGCTGTCGATCCTCTCGTGCAAGCCGAGTAGGAGGAACACTCGCAAGGGAGGGCTCTACAGGCGAACTCATCACCGATTGACGCGTTTGGGTTGGACTATGACACGTCTGTGGCTGAGTAAGACCGTGTGCTGCAAGCGCTGAAGGCGGTTCTGAAAGATGGAGCCTTGGCTCTTGATCCACAACTGAGAGTGCGTGTGCGGAGGATGTCTCCGCACTACTTGATTCGAAGCGAAACTCTAGCCCGTCTCGTACATCTAGGAGCACGCGCCGGTCCAGCCAGAGCTGTGTGCGTTCGAACTGTCCCGTTACCGTTCATTGAGACGGTCCTGCACTATTGTCACGCCGACATCTTCTCTGCACATTTGGGGAGGACGAAGACGACAGACAAGGTGAGACGCCACGCGTATTGGCATGGTTGGAGGAAGGACGTGATTGAGTA
Source organism: Phytophthora infestans T30-4 (assembly GCF_000142945.1). Lineage (NCBI taxonomy): Eukaryota > Oomycota > Peronosporomycetes > Peronosporales > Peronosporaceae > Phytophthora > Phytophthora infestans. Next base: position 185,810 of record NW_003303620.1, read on the forward strand.
CGTGCGTGAATTCTCTATCTGCAGTGATGGAAAGGGACATAGACCCTGGCGGGCAGGACTGATGCAACGGATGCCAGTTCAGGACTTGTGTGTTCCGTACTCGCTACTCGTAGTCGACGCAATGCACCACTGGTTATCACTCCACGTACATTCGTGTTTGTGGATTATTTTACTAGATGGGTCGAGGCGTTTGCTGTCGCTTCGTTGGACACTATTTCGTTTGTGAACGCCATGTTAGAGAGCGTTATCTGTCGATATGGAGTACCGGAACGTCTACTAAGTGACCGTGGGTCAAACTTCACTCTAATCTGGCCAAGTCACTGTATCAGACGTTGGGGATCAAAAAGTTGTTCGGAGCGGCGTACCACCCGCAAACAAAAGGTCTGGTTGAACGTTTCAACGGAACGTTGATGGGTATGCTACGTATGTTTGTGAGCGATACGCAGATGGATTGGGACGTGTACCTGTCAAGGATCCTATTTGAGTACCGGACGGCATATCACGAAGGCCTCGGCGATACCCCGTTCTTTAGTCTGTACGGACGTGATCCTGTGCTACCTATCGACTTGGCGCTCCTAAACACGGGAAGGGACTGGAAAAATAACGAAGTTGCGACGTCCCGCCGGAAGTCGTACCGCTCGTTGCGTGACTCTCGTCGTCTTGTGGAACAACAACTACTCAAGGCTCAGGATCGACACGAGCAGAGGTTGGACAACCAAGTGAAGGTGACATATGCAGAAGGAGACGCAGTCTGGGTGTACCAGTACTTTAGAGCCCGGGTGGGGGAACGCAGAACAAAGAAGCTGACGCTCGCCTGGCACGGCCCCTACCGTGTTGTCGGTCAAGTCGGGGAGAACGCCTACAGGATCGCGATTCCGACGCACCCGAACAAGGTCGTCACGGTGAACGTTAACCGTCTGAAGTGCTTTCCAGGACGCTGGAGCCAGCCCTTCGCAGACGAGAAGCCTGACATAATCGAAAAGGAAGAGGACGATACGGGTCCATTGGACGTCGAGAATTTGCCGTCGACGAGCTTTGTGGAACGTCTGTCTATTGGCGAAGAAGAAACGGCGTTCTCGGGAGTGTCGTCGCCGATAGTGAACGTAATCGCGAAGAGAGTCGAAAAGCGTGAGTTGCAGTATCTCGTACCCACCGCCACGTATGAGACGTTCTGGCTGTCTCGAGCGGCGTTAACGCCGGAGTTTGGAACGATGGTACGTGCCTTCGAGGACGCTGATCGGAAGAAGAGAGGTCTGCCAGAGTTGCGCCGGAACGTCAGATTGGTCGAAGCCAAGGCTGATGTCGACGATGCTGAGGTGCTGTTCTAGCTGGCAGCGGGAGCCGGTTAGAATGTGGGCAGTTGTGGGACTACACGAGGGTGTTTGGGGCTCACTAACTCTCAGAACACTGAGTGACGTGTACATATTTTCTAGTTTTGCACGACCACGGCTTGTTCTTTGGGTTTTACCGAGTTATATATTTTGGGAGCGTCACGAGCATACGAAGACTGAATGTGTCGGGGTAGAACGCGAAGAAGCTGTGAAGCATCAATTTGGGACGCGAGGGAGTTTGTGAAGCATCAGTTTGGAGCGTGATGAAGTTTATGAAGCGTTAGTCTGGAAAGTGATGAAGTTTATGGAGCGTTAGTTTGGAGTACGAGGGAGTTCGGATGAGTTAATTTGGAACGAGAAGAAGCGTTTTAAGGAGGATTCGTTGGCGATAGAAATGAGGAACCGACGGAAAAGGGACAAGACAAGACGACGAGAAGCGACGGAAGGTTACGGTTAAAAAACAAAAGGAACGAGAGCTGCGAACGGCTACAACACAAAGACGGAAGGGTCTCGGAGCTACTTGGCGGCTTTCTTCTGGTCGTCCTCATCTTCGTCCTTGTCGCTTTCCTCGTCGCCGTCCTCGTGCTCGACGAATTCCTCCTCTTCCTGCTCATCTTCGTCGTCATCGATTTCTGACGCCTCGTCGTCGTTACCAGAAGCGTCGTCGCCTTCGACTGCGGCTTCCTTCTCTTCGTCTTCACCTTTGTCTTCGAACATCACGGTGGCGTTCCGTACTGGACGGAGGACGAGCGGTAGGGACCTTGGACGTTCTTGCGACGAGCTGCGCCATCATGTCGTCCTGTGCCAACTTGACAGTGTGACTATTAACGAGCGACAACCACGGTTCCTTGTTCCTGTCGCCTGTCCAAGTGGTGCTTGGCCTCGTACAGGGCATGACGTCGCGTCGAACCCGAGCCAGATAAGAGAGGGAGAGCCGACTCTTCTCGTCAGCGGCTGGATTGAGCGCGTCTCGTATCGTCCCTTATCCTTCTGTTTCAAAGACGCTAAGTCCTCAGCGATGGGTCCAGCGTAGGAACGATCGTCGCGTGTGGCTCTGCCGGGCTGGTCTTCGAGTCAGTACATCCCGGGGCGCTTCTTTAGCATGTTGAGGAAAGCAAAAAAAACCGTCTCAATGCACAGACTTGTGAAAACCCAGCGAGCTTGGACGGCGCGCATCTTCAGCTTCCGACGCTGAGTCATGGCGGTTGCGGTGACCAGAGGAGCGTGGAGAGCCCACTCCCAGAAAGCTCGACGGTGCGTCATCCAGAAGCGCCAGTGGGCGCGATACACGTGCCATAACTTGATGGGATCGTATCATATGGAATGTCCAGTCCAAGGGAACGCAAGACGCCATGGCTTCGTACCCAGAGCATCTGCCTTGGCCAAGACGGCGGCGATGACACGGCGAACTGGAGCTGGAGCCGCTTCACTCACGTCGAGGGGATGTCCAAACTCGTTGGACGGGATATGTGGCTTCTTGGGCTTACTGACGACGCAAGCCTTCTTCGCAGACGCTTTAGGAGCGGGGTCGTCACAGCTGACCTTGCACTTACCACGCGCTAGTGACTTGGGCGACTTGAACGGCTTCTTTGAGGGCGACTTGGACTGCTTGCTAGACGAAGTTGTCGACACTGAAGCGGGGCCTGAAGAGGGAGCGGAGTCTGGCGGCGCGGGGAGGGCCACGACGGTTCCTTGAAGCGAAGCGCCAGACCGGCCATTCAGGATGTCCCCGGTGAGCGGGTCCAAGAACGGAAGACCCGACGACATGCTGTTAGCGCCCAGACGCGCGCGCAGCTCGGTAAAAAACAAAGCTCGCGCAGTGTCCCCAGGGGTGCCTTGCTCCTCATGGTCGAGGGCGGCGTTGAGAAACGCCCGGAAGCACCTCAGCTCGGCGGTGGAAAGTCGCGTGGGCATGGCGGGAACGGAATGCAAAATGAGCGAAACTCAAAAGCTGAAAGGACTCGAGACGTTTTACTTGATGGCTGCCAAGGGGAACGCGGGAAAGGTTCGACAGCTGGGACGCGGCGTTGGTAGAGGAACGCAATGATGCTTGGTGACTTGGGCGGACAAGGTGTCGGTTCAGGAACCGTCTTAACGGCTAACTGTCTGGAGGAGCTGCGGCTGTGACGATGTCACTCGACGATTGATGGCGATGTTAAAAAAGTGTTTGCGAAATGGGCGGAACTGGTCGATGGAGCTCGAAGTGACGGACGAGATGAGGGTCGTCGGCAGCGCTGTGATGGGGATCGTAATCTGGATTGCTACGACTCCTCTTCGGAACCTGTCGTGGGCGTTCCTCGACGGGACGATCGAGAACGTGCGTGTCATCTACGTTTTCTGGAACACGTGCTGTAATCGCTACCTTGTGGCGGCTCGAAATGCTTATGCCGCAGCTGTGCCACCTCCGGAGTACGCGTGCGCGCTAGTGAAGCTACTGTTCTTGGTTCCTATCGCTGTGCTACAGGACTACGAGTCCCGATTTGGGATTACAGGTCGTATGTGCCTTAAGTGGTGTGAAGCGTTCCACCATTCGTGCTGCCTGCACGTTCCAGATGCGAGTCTCTTGCTATGGAGTACGTCCTGCCGATACGCGCGAGCCACGAGCGAAGATGTGGTAGCGGCTGTGGACAGAATTGGGGACTTTATCGTTGGGAGCTACTTGCTGACGTCACTACCACTGTCAATCCTAATCTACTTGCCCCGCCTGGTGTACGAGAGTGTCGAAGTAGTGCTGTGTGGCTGGATGGGAGTGACGCTGGTTGTGTTGGTCGTGGACGTCTACCTGGAGTTTAAAATTGGCTGTTGTTACTGGAATTTGGCTGTGTTAGTGGTCGGCTGCTATAGCTACGTGATGCACTATTACGAACGGCTCAAGCCGAGTGCTGTGGACCGGAATGACAGGGCCGCGGGACGTAAGTGGGAAGGCCTGGCTGGTCGCATCGGGCGTCGGGAGTAAAGAGATCGAGCTAGTGTGGAGCGACTGCGATGTACGCAGGCCGAAGGAACGTCGTCTGGAGTAAGGAACGAGAATCCGAATACAAGTGGAACGTCACGTGGGAACGTTCCAGATCTGACTGTGGAAGACACCGTGCGACAGGCTCCGGGCGATGTGGCTCGGCGAGGTCACTGAGTGTCAGACGGAGATTGTCACGGTGTACAGTTAGATGGTGGATTAACGATGCTGGCTGACTGCCTGCAGAAGGTCTACTCGCTCCAGACTATTCGGACTACGTCCAAGCAAGCGAGACCTGCGGCCAAGACGGAGACGTTCCAAGGGTGCGGCCATGAAGCTGCTGGTCGTGGCGGGAATTGGAGCTGGACCGCCACACACGAGAGATCTGGTGAAAGGTAAGAAGCTCTGAAAACTGTTAGCGAGGTGAAATGAGGAGGTCAGTCGTGGATTTCCTTCGAACAAACAACACAAGAATATATCAACTTTTTCAGTACTATCCCAGTAGTGTTGCTAATACTACCACCTCCTACGTCGGCCCAAGATACTCACGACCCCGATTAGAGGAAGACCGCGACTAGCGAACGTCGAGGATGTGGAAACGACCGATATAACTTACCTGATTCAAGTAGATTCAGGAGAAATTTTATTAATACAGTACATATGTACTGACTTTGTTCATCAGGTCTGTAAAAACAATGTACTGTTAGCAGTACATACTAAGTGCGCTGCGAACTTAAGATTCACTTTCTACGGGTGAAGGCTGTTAATCCGCGCGCTACGCCGGCTAGGAGCTTTCTTCTTTTGCGATGGGCACTTTCGTCCTCTTGTAGACTGATACAGCCAGACGAAGTCGATAGTCCCCTTCTCGAAATCCACCTTCAGCTTCCAGGCGAGTTTACGGGCTGAACTCGTGACAGTCAATTCATTGGATAAGGTAAACCTTAAAATCAGTCACCCTCGCAAATTCACCGACGGTTTAGCAATTTTTCAATTAACGATGCTTTTGTAGAGATGTATATCCTCCTTAAGCTTTACGCTTTCACGTATTTCGCTGCGCTGCGGGGGCTTAGAGTTTCTACTTAGAGCGAAGCTTCACATAATATATGTGTACTGTGATGTACTTATGCTACGTTCCAAAACCACACTGCACACATTTCGGCTGCAGCTTGTTAGTGTATCTGCCAAGAGGACCACTGGATTAGAATTTATTAATTTTTAAATATGAGCGTGCCCAAAAGGAGAAACATTGTCCAATTTTGTGCTATAAAATGTAATTTATAAAAGAAAAACGCAGTTATGGGAAATTCTTGTTTTCTTACAATCGAATCAGCACCTTTCATTTACTCGCATGCGTACCCCACTTAGCAGTGCTCTGGGTTTCGAATGCGAACTTATGAGCTAAAGTTATTGTGCATTGTGTGTATCCACTTTGTATAGTAATAATTTTAAGGATTGGGATTAACCCAGTACATATGTACTGTATTATGACATTTCCTCGTAGATTTGGATGAAGCTACAGTCGTGCACCTCGTTTTCGGCCCCGGTATGGCTTAATAACCTGCACAATCTAATGATTGGGCCACATGCATTGCGCAAATGAGTTGCCCATCTCCTTTGGACCAAATAACCTCAAGGAGGGATGAAACGCCGCACTTCCGCCACGATGTATCAGCTCAATCACTTCACCATACAACAGCTCATTATAAATTTTGTCGCAAAAGGCCATGGCACGTCGCCCGTCCGCCTATTCTACGTTGAATCTCGCCAATAAGCAAACATTGTGCAGGAAGGCAGCCACAGAGCCATCATGGACACTGTCTCTGTTTTACAAGGCGAGACGTATACCCCCGTCAATATTTATACAGCGATGAAGTGGTGCTCAGAAGGTTGGCAAGACGTATCGACAATGACCATACGAAACTGTTGGAATCACACTGGTATTGTGTCGAAGATGGATTTGAGATTTGTACTTAATTAAGGTAATACAAAGTAGTACATTTGGATTCCATCTGCTCCTCTATAAATATTCGCAGCTCGTAGACTCTATATGGTCCACCCCGCCGAATACGAGGTGCACGACTGTATACCGATGAAGATGATGATCAAGCGTTTATGTGACTGTAGCGAAAACAGAATAGACGGCTCCCTAGTAGGTACAAAACACACGCGTGCTGTAACGTCGCTCTCTGATTGTTTAAAAGAAAAACGATATAGCCGGTCAGGCGTCAACCTGCATATGAGTGGTTCTCAGAGATCCAAACTAGTTCCTGCATCTTTAAAATAACGCCAGATCGTGTCGTGTAGAACACATAATCAACGCCTCAATCTAACCGCGTTTTTCGCCCTTTAAAAACGACCAGAATTATAACAAACCAATCGACCGGCTGATAGAGCTTGCAGTGGTAAAATACGAAATGGCGGACGATGAAAACAACGCGGACCTTGCCAATGCAGACAGTGCCACGGGACTCGCAGCCTGCCTCGCCTCCGAGGAAGACGAGCTACGTGAAGTAGCCCGTGCCCCTCACCCCCGCGGAGTCCGCGCTGTCAAATCGAACGCTAGCGGGATTGTACTGCATGTACACGAACGTAATTCCGACTCCGACTATGAACCGGAAGAAGATGGAAACAGCGAGGATAAGGACGGCGACGTTGCTGACGATCTGGAAGTCGAATGGACGGTAAATTCAGTATTTATAGTTATAATCCTTTTATTTAACAAACGAAATACCTTTTGATTAGGCTTGGACCGCAATTCCAATCCGCTATCCCAGCGCAAGCGGTCTAGAGATAATGATCAAGAAGCTGCAAATGTACTTCCCGACACAAGACCTGGTACATGCAAGTTTTCACTTTTTTTTTTAATTTAGCTACTAATGCTTTTACAGATGCAGTTGTTGTAGTTCGAAATCGAACAGGAGCGGACTCCTGTGGTGAAGGGTCATCTGTGGCAGAACTGGTTTCCATTGACCGCGTTCCACGTTGGAGACGCAGCGAAACGTGTGACCAGCGAATCGGCATTATTAGACCTGTCGAGCATGTATCGAATTTACTGCCGTCTTTCCCCTTACGGGAGATCAACGACTGGGATTCAGTTTTAGAAGCTACCAAAATCTACACGGAGGATAATCATCTTCGGCATCGCTGGCGCGACTCACGCTTGACCGAGACTTACAGCAAGTAAGTGTTGTTTTATTACACGACATATATACGTAAAGGCACTGTTTCTTTCCATTTAAAGGCAGTGTTATACTAATATTAACTCAATATTATTTGAAGAACTGCTGAAGTGAATGCCTAGCAAGTTCAAGTGGATGTTCAGATTTTACAGGTGTACCCACGGCTGCTACTCGAAGCCGCGGGGTAATGGGAAGCGGCAAAAAGTTGATCGCTTTCAAGGGTGTCCTGCGAGATTTACTGCAAGCGTAGAGAACCCTTCTAACGGTTGAAAAATTGTCATCAAGAACGAAGTATTGTAACTACTGTATAACTGTGTATATTCAGTTATCAATGTTTGCTGACTTACCTGTTGCATTCCTAGACTCGAACACACAACCACGAGGTTAATAGGGACATTGCCAGCTCCTATTTGGGAGCTGCCTCTGCCGATGATCATCATGAAGTACTGAACACGTTAACAGATATGGTTCACGCCCGCGCAGAACCTAGATGCATCACTTCCTTCTTGACGGACAAACTAGGTAAAGTCAAATGGCACGGGGTGTTATTCTCTATTTGATTTAACGTTAGGTGTTTTATTATGTTATGTTGATGGCAGGGAGGTCTGTGACTTCACAGCAAGCCAGAAATATTACGCATCGTTTGGAAGGGAAGGCGGATGCACAGGAAAAACTGAAAATACTTATGAATGCGGTCGCACAAGAGGAAGGCAGCGATGTAATTTTTTTTAGGACCAATTGGATATCACGACGGCCATCGTGTTTCAGACGAAACAGCAGAAGAAAAGCTGTGAGCTATGGGGAGACTGCCTAGTGATGGATTGGACACATGGTACCAGCAACCTTGGCTACCACTTAGGTATGTATTAGTATCTTAATTGGAAATGTTGCCTTTAATAATGATGTATCTGGGGCAACTTCATTTGGATAGTCTCATCGTAACGACATCATCAGACCGTGGTGTGCCTGTGATTGACTTCCTGTCGCTGGAAGAGAAGGCTATTACCAAGGAAAATATTTGTGCGTTCTTTAAGTCTAAGAATCCGCGTTGGAAGGAAATCAAGTCGTTCGTTATAGACAAGGATTTCATGGAGTGGCGAGTTATTGAAACGTGTTTGCCGAACGCAAAGGTACTGCTTTGTAAGTACCACACTATAACGCTTTGGAGGAAACTGCTTGCGCGCCGCTCAAAGACGAATCATTCAAGTGGACCACCGTTTAGCCTTACCGTTGTGCAGCGAGATGATTTAGAATCAATGTTCGCGCGAATGCTGCACAGGTACAAATTTAAAACTTGTGCTATCCTTGCTTCTATGCAGTTCCTTACGTTTGTTTCATGTTTTTTGTAGTAACTCCGAGTCCACATTTGACGAGTGCTACGAAGCATTCAGAGACTACTGCGACAAGAATGCACCTGGTGTAGTGACCTATTTCGACAAGAATTGGAAATCGTGTACAGACATGTGGGCTAGTTTTGCACGAGACAGATACGTTTCGGCTGGAAGTTTTACGACGAATCGTATCGAGGCCGACTGGCACCAGGTAAAAAAAAACTGCTCCGAGATCGGCCACGACAAGACAAAGCTGTAGCGGGTTTGCTTGGGCATCAACGTGCTGTTTTTCGTAATCTTAGCTACGTACTCAGCAAACACGGATCCACCTCGCGTCGGGAAACAGTGTGTCGGAATTCCTGCAGCCAATTGCTTCCCGAATGAGCGACTACGCCTACCAATTACTACGGAATGAGTGGGATGTTCTGCACAGCGATATGAAAAATGCTGGTTGTATTTAATTCGGTAGCAAGTACGAGCGGGAAGTGTACACAAATTGTCGGCGGTATAATTGTGACGTGGAGAAATGGAGTTGTTCGTGTAATTTTCACAGAAGTACGCATTTGCCGTGCCGGCATCTCCTGATTGTACGTGATGGATTGATGCTACAGAGTATACCTACTATGGTGCATGCGAGCCGCTCGTGAAATGAGGTCAAGTTTACATGAAGGCTTTGCTACACTTTCAAGAATTCTGGATTTCGTCAGGTTGCCACTTTTTTTGTGCGAGTGTTAACGCTTCGGCGCCTTTGGCTTCGGCACCTTTACGGGATCAATTGCCTTTAACTTACATAACACCTTTATCACGACCGTCTCCGAGGAGGGTAAGCTACGTAAGACTCCGTCGTGGGGAAGAGGTTGATATGGTTGTCCTGTCATCTAACGAAAAGTACCGCTACGCATTGGTGACATTAGAGCATGTGTTGAACACGTTATCGCAGTTATCAGCGGTGGAATTTTTTCAGCGACAATCACAACTAGAGACAGCGGCACATGATTTCTCGCGACAATACCTTGATCACAACGCAATACCTGCGAGTGAGGACCCCCGTCCTCAAGAAGACAGCTACGAGGAGGGCCCCAGTGGGGACGAGGACGCTTTCGATGATGTGGAGATGCCGGAAATGATCCGTGGTACAGCGGAAAACAATAACTTCGAAGACCAGCAGCGAGATGAGCAGGGAGAAAAACACTCTGCTGGCTCAACTGTTTCTGAGAGTTTTGGTAGTACTATCTCTATTCCAGATAGGACTTGTGAGACAACAAGTATTCCTGCTGCATCCAGCGAGCTACCGGTTTCTACAAGCAATCGCTCTACTCCTAGCTCCTATAAACGTAAACTCACAATTATATTTATCTGACATCATGGCGAACTATTTACTGTTGTCTTTGTAATATGTAGCATTTCCGTTTTTCGTATGACTAAAGACTTATAATAAAATCCGGAATACAATCCGAAGAGCCACTAGGGAGAAAAATGCCCCAAAGATTTGAGCTAGGTAAAATGTGAGCGAAATGTGCTCCTACTGAGAATATCGCTTTGGTGCAAGCATTGTTACCTAGCTGCTCAAAACATATTTATACTACATTCACAAAATAAATATAATGAACAAAATCAAACATGCAATTTGCATGATGCAATTACAAAATTGCAAATTTCACCAAGGCTGCCTAGCTTGTACGACAAAAAAGAAATACCCCAAACGTTGAGAGAAATACTTAAAGAAATGTATGAAACTGGGAGGCATCAATGCCAAAAACTATTCATGCATTCGCCAAACTTTAACATATATTGTCACTGGCAAAAGTTTCGAACATTTCCCTAACAGTACCAAAAGAATGAATAAAAAAACTACTCAGCACTTTATGACTACAAGACAAGCCTACAAAAGCCTCTGTCTACAGAAAGCAAACTATAGTTTTACTGCATCAATTCCATCTACTGTACAATGAGTTCGACAGTTTGCAAATCTATCGCTAGCGCTTGCGAAGTAAAAATAAAATTATAAACTTCCAAACGAGAAACAACTCGATGAGCCTCTAGGGAGAAAAATAACCCCAACGACGAGAGCCTGCGCACTTACTGCAAATATCATGCGTACCCTACCGATGACACTGTTTGGTGTTATTTATGTTTTTTAAATGCTGTAGCCTTTCTTCAAAAATATTTGAAAACTATAAACTCTCAATAACAATAGTCAGAACAATTTGAAAATGACTGCAACACCTATATCAACCATTTCATGCAATTGGGAGGCAATTCTATAAGACCTTATCAACGAAAAGAAAAACAAAAACGAAACCACACATTGTGAAGAAATATCCTTATATGAAAGAGCAAAACAATGGCAGTCTAAGAAATGAACAAAGCTAAAACGCTTACACAAAATATATAAAGATAAATACGGTGAACAGGTGTATTCTCAAAGGTTTCCTGAGTAGACAACAACAGAGCGAACATGTTTTGATCATTCAAACTAAAGGTTTTCCTGAGGTAGCTTCTATAAATTCTTATAACTAAAACGATAACAACAACAGAGCGAACATGTTTTGTTCCTTAAAATTAAAGGTTTTCCTGCGGTAGCTTCTACAAATTCGAATAACTAAAACGATACCAGCAACAATTCAGCGAACAGGTTTTAATCCTTAAAATTAAAGGCTTCCCTGAAGTAGCTGCTACAAATTCGTATAACTAAAACGATAATAACAACAATCACTACGGTGAACAGGTTTAATCCTCTAAGGGTTTCCTGAGTAGCCAAAATAACAATGAAAACAAGAAATCAGCACAGTCCCTGCCAAAGCAAAACGGCACAAGATGACAAATCTGACAATGAAAGTCAAGAAAAAAAATCATCAATATCAACACAAGATCTATTTCTTGTAAATGCTCCTGTACGTACAGGACTGTTATAAACAGCCACCAGTGGTACATTAAATACTATCCGACAGAAAGAGCATCATACACATTCCTCGATGTGGAAGGCTGTTGAAGTAAGCATCTCCGATGTGATGATGACTATCTAGTGGAATATAATTGTGCTATTTCATAAAGAGAAATCGCATATAACTTGACTGGTTGGTGGAGAGTAACTCCCCTCCAGAACACCAGACTCTATAATTCATCACTTCTCCTTTTACCAAGTCCAACACAAGCAGCTTCTTCTTTTACCAAGTCCAACACAAGCGTCTTCTCCTTCTACACTCAATACTTCCTCTCCATTATGAACGCCTAGACCACTCTACTTTTGTCCTCACTCCATACTGTTCTGCCCCAACAAATCTGCGCAAATCACTACTCCAACAGTTTATGAGCCCAACGTTTCATAAGACGACAGATGACGGATAGAAGGCGAGCTGGACGCGGCAAGCCAACAGGTTATAAGCCCGACGCTTCCTACCACTAAGGGAGGCTCAAACGCAGAGCGCCACCTGTCTTAACAGGGCATGAACTCGACGCCGACAATAGGACACACGGGAGTCTACCATGTGCCACCGGCACCTCAAGGCCAAGTTGCCCTCTACGCCAGCTAACGAGCTGCGCTAAACCCACAAAAATAGTGCGGCACTAGAGATGTAGTAATATCTGCATTGAAGGAGATGTTAAAGCGTCTAATGTCTTTGCTTAGTAAATCTCAACGGTGCTCAAGCCATTTTACGTTTGTTGATATCATGTCATATTCACCTTCACTTAATTTCCTTCATTATTGTGTGCGTTAAGAAATATCCGGCTGTCTTGCTCCCCTATACCACTTGTAAGAACAATCCTTCATCTACATTTCGTACCTAATGCCATTTCTTGCAGAAATTCCGGGATGCTAACGGTTCATGACATTTAGTCATTGCGGTGGTATGAACCCCTGTGCACTCCCAAACAAGTCTAGCGGTGTAGCTTAGTCAGGGATGCGGGAAAACTTACTACCGCGTCTCAAATACCTAAGACTGGTAATTACGTGGATCCACCTCAGCTTTCACCTACTTCACTTTTTTAAAAATACGGCTGAAAAACCCGTCAAATACAGGCACTCGTTGCGGAACGCTAAATGTATCAAATGTTATCGAGACTACAAGCTAAATAACAATTTAAGTAATAATATGAACGCTAAATGCAAACTACGTACTGACTTCTTTTATTCTTTCTTCAATTTTGCTTTTCACAAATAACTGCTTAAACGTACCTACGAAGTAACCCAGCCGTTGCATCACATCCATGATAATATTGCTTGTTTGGGCTGCTAGCTACGTGAATATATTTATGAAGTAAACTAATTGGACACGTTACGAAATGCAAAGATGACTCAAACATCTTACGTGAAGGTGTCTTTATATTTGGTAGCGAAACTTACATTAATTGTAACACATCTATATGCAGCGGATTCGTGGCTGTATTGACTGGGCTGCCACGTCAAGAAATGAACACGTTGAAGCTGCATACTTTACCACTTCAACGAGTTCCCAAAACAATAAAAACAAAAAGCGCACACCTAAATATAGATTATCTAGAACGTTCTCACTGCTGCTCCACCGGGGCGCTCGTGCCTACGTCTGGCTGTTTCGGTGCTCGTATTTTGCTTCATTTTGTCCAGTATGATGCTCTTCTTCGTGCGAATCTTCACCGACCGGGTAGTCGCTGCATTGCGTGCGGAATTCGTCGCAGCTGGCGTAGGAAGCTGGGACAGGAAATGGGCGCTCACGCTCGAAGTATTTTTGTCGCGCCTTCTCGTCCTTACACTCTTTTATTTTTCATTTTCTTTTCTCCAAGACACAATACGCTGACAACGTCGCCTCCCATGCTTTCGGTGAGCCACCGAGCGCTCGCGGCAATGCGGGGATATCCATGTAAAACAGAATGATAAACCAACATGTTCAAAAAACCACTTCACCTGGGCGCTGCATTAGTACGCACGATTTGGTTGTGTCGAGCATGCTATCGAAAGTTTCGTTTCCAATTTCAAAACTAACTAATTCTGCACACTTAGGCGTTCTGGAGACCACCCAAATCTTGAAGGTTTGCGTAAGGCTTGGAGGGATGTATGACACTGCACGGTCATGGTCTGCGTGAATAGGCAAATCCGATTCCCAAATGAAGCCATGACCCCACATGGTACACGTAGGCCTCATCGGCAGAAAATACCAGCTTAGAGAAGTATCCAGGAAGATTGGCTATGAGTTGATCGCTAGGGATTGGCATCTTCTTTTCCCATAGGCTCTCAACTCGACGCTTGAATTAGGCGCATACCCATCACGCGCAGTAAGCCATTCAAGTGGATTGGCGGTTCGAATATCGTTCCTGTTTGCGAAAGCGTGACACATCGTTGCAGGCCTCCCAAAAGCCTAACGCAGGAGCCTCGCTGTTAGCCGCATCGCTCCATGAAAACCCACCGTCAAATTAGCGGTCAGCGGAAACAGGAATCTTGGCTACGATGCGCGGAATCTTAACTCTGCTGTCTCCATAATCTCCATAATTCGCAAGATCGCATAACTCGTTGATAGATCCCATCTTCTTTTTTTTTCAAAGCACTGCACACTATCGTAGCCTAGAAGAGCGTGGACTAGTGATTTAATAATCGCCACCTCCGGGCGTGTCGATGCGCGAACTGCGGTCCAGGATGTCCTCTTGAGGCCTTCTGGAACCTACGCGTATAGCTGGTGCTTGGACGGTCTAGTTGTGAGAATATGATTTGGGACAGAGCATAATACAGTCGTCTACACAACACATAACATTATTTTGTCTCAAGCGGTAGGTCTATGTGCGTGACTGAAAAGCAACGGGAGTCGATGGGAAGAATATCGTTCATGCTTTAGACCGGTGCTCATGCTGATTATGAATTGCTGATAAAACAAGTGCTGGTGTTTCTGATATTACCTCCAGCGGTGGCGGTAGCGGGACGATTTGACCACATCACCGACTTCCGTCCTTTGTGTCATCGACGAGCACTATTAGCTGAACTGTATGGTGGTCATCACTCCTTCTCTTGGTTGTCTGGAAAGTTGAAAATATAAAGAGGATCTTTCGACACTAGCAGTTAACGTCCAGACTTGCTAGCCATTTTTTGTGCTTGTCTTAGGAACGCAAATCATATCCATTCATTTGAACTTTTGTGTAAGCCCATGTCGTACCACATAACGACCCCGCGGGTCGAGAGGATGTGTCACGGCTGAGCTGGGGTGCCTCACCCCGCAAATGAGAGCTGTGGTTGGCCCCGCCTTGCGTCCCGCGAGATAAAATACCAGCCCTAAACGATTCAAAACCGCAGCTCGCGCTTTTCCCAGCACGTATATCTCTTTGAGCCCAGAACGAAAGCTTCCCCCAAAGTATTCCTCGTCATCCAGAGTCCAGGACTGTCTCATCTCCTCGTACTCAGCGCTGATAGCAGCTCGCAAGAAATCCTTCGCATGGCGGTCGCCCTTCAACCACGCGCCACCCTCTTTCCGCGCTAAGTACATCGTCAACGCGCTTGGGGCGAATTTGTACTGATGTTCGTATCTTTGTTTGTAGAAGATAGCCTCCTGCAGCGCACTCACTTTCGCATCCCGCGCGATTTTCGCGGGAAACATAGTCCTTTCGCCGTAAACCGCGCACCCCAGCTCGACCCCCGCCATGTTCTTCTCGACTGAAAAGTTCTCAGTGAGACTCATTGCATGTGTTTTAATTTTATTGCAGTACTGCGCGGCAGCATCAATCCTACAAGCAACAGCATCTGGGTACACACGCATCATTCACGTTCCTTTTTTTTGTGATACAAGGATGCGTTTTTATCTTAGGCCGTGTTCGACCTAAGCTAAAACCAGCTGTAATTGTTATTAAAGAGCTGGAATGTCTCAACCAGCTTTATTCCGCTAAGAAACACAAAACATGACATCCAGCAGGATAGCTCCAAACGACTGGTTTTAAAATTCAGCTCTGGGCTGAATTTTGATCCGTCCTCCTTTGCCCCTTAAAACAGTGACAGTAAATCTAAAACCAACGGAAGAAGCAGCAGACGAAGAAACAAAGGGCGACCTGGAGGCGTGTGGATGAAAAGGCGCTGCTTAAGTGCTACCTTGCAGCGCGCAGCGATGTCTTCTTAAAAAGCGACAAAGGTGTCAAGTCAAAGGGCTGGGCGCTTATCGTAACGCGCCTAGCGAAAGAGGGAATCCCTGCTGACAAAGGTTAGTGGTTTCAGTTGTCCGACACTATTGTACTGACCGTATTATTGTATTTGGCAGACCAATGCAAAACTAAATACTCAAGATTGATGTACGAATACGATGTATTCAAGAGACTATGTGACTTAAGTGGTGCTGGCTGGGACACTCACTGACGAAAACTGGGCTTCACAAGCAGTTACTTAACCTAGGAATGCTGCTCTGTACAAACGGTTCCGCCAAGACGGCTTCGAACACAGAGAGTGATTGCTGCCTTTTTTCTTTGTCTACCTGAGTATAATGGTTGGCGGTCGCAGACGCCTTCAAATCCAGTTTTTTTTCTGATGGAACACGATCACTTATTTTTATCTTTATTTTACTTAACAAAACGACTGTTCTACAGCTCTAGCTTATTTTCAAACAAGCTGGATTTGCCCCTGCGAACCGAACACGGCCTTAAAAAAATCATACCGTATGCAACCCGTTTTCGTGCCCTTGGACCCAGTGGATAATGGTAACCAAACAGCATATGATATTGTATTAAGTCATAGTACTTTTTTCGATTTAAAAAACAATAGTAACTCTTTTTTTAGAAGCTAACATAATATTTTAATATTAACTCTGAGATTTGAACGTATTAGATACTAGATAATATTTAATGATATTTCCCACTAAAGTACGTTTCTTTTCACATTACCCTCTGCTCAGTGAGCCGAGGACTCACCAAAAAATGAGAACTAGAAAAAATACCTTGATTTCACTATGTCGACTTCAAACAGCTGCAACCGTTTGCGGTTTTCCATCTCGATCGGCTTTGTCTATGTTACAGTGAAATACTACATGTAGAGCAAATTCCGTCAGTTTTAAACCCTGCCATCACTACTGCTATCTTAGAACCTGACCAAAAGAGTCCGCCGATAGCCTCGTCGACATCGTGCGTCGCATAAACTTGTAGCCAGTGACACTAGCTCAATGCGCTCAGCAGTGCCACGATGAGTCTATCGGTAGAGAACAACAACAAATACCTTGATTTCGCTCTATCGACTTCAAACTGCAACCATCTACGGTTTACGATCTTGTCTGTGCCACAGTGAAGGGCTAGAGCAAACAGTCGTCGGTTTTGATATCTGCCGTTATTACGGCTCTCTTAGAACCTGACCAAAATACACTCAGAACTCCTGAATGTATATCGTGAGTCAGGAGGGGGGGGTATCATAAAAGTATCAAATATTTTTTCAAAAATCAGGGCTTTTTTTTTAAATTATGTTAATTTCTGAAATTTGAAGCTACTATTAATATTGAATTTCGGTAATAGTACTATTACAACTAAACAAAATCAAATGATATTCGGTTATCATTAGCCCCTGGTGGAAATCGACCCCTGTAGGCCAAATTTTGGAGATTATCTGCATTTACCCGGCGACGCTTCAAGCTCATCGCTGTATGAGATGTACGGATAGTAATGACTGATGGCCCAAGTGCAAGTGATGGTACTGCAATGTTGAGCGAAGCATGGGGAATGATCATAAATGGCTTATTGGCGTCTTATTGGCGTCAAGGATTAGCATGCGGAATGAGTACAAATGGTTTACTGGCGTCTTGATGATGGAAAATCGGAGTCGACACGATCTTGCGCTGCAGCATTTCAAAGGTTTCTTTGACTTGCAATATGTCTTATCCAGCGCAATTTTTCTCATCCGTCAGCCCGTAGAGTACCACCGCAATCGCGGGTAGTCCTTCAATGAACTTTTTATAATAATTCAAGCCCCCCATGAAAGACGGGTTTCCCTTGAGCGTCGACCAATACGACAATTCCTGGACTCCTTTTGCAATTGTGGGGACAGCGTGATGTTCTCCAGCACTGCTTTTGGGAGACAAGTACAAAATCGTCAGCTTTCCAAACTCACTATTCGGTAAGCTCACGAAAATGTCCCTATAGCGCAGTCTAAAAAGAAATGCGTTCACATCCTTGTACAACAGATCTCAAGTAACCGCACAGTGTGCGATGTCATCAATGTATGAGTTTCGTCCAAGTACTAGTCCACGGAACCTGCTACGCTTTAGGAAATAGCCACCGCGTCTGTCAAAGCATGAAACTCTGGCGCTCTCGCACCAGAGTTTTCTTCCTCCGGAGTGCTCAGCCCCAGGAATTATATGATGGCCCGGGCCACTTAGGCTTCTTCCTCAGGGGGCAATCTGACAAAACACCACAGGCAATTATTGATGACCGGCTGGTCCACCAATGGCACATTCGTGAGACCAAAGGACATCCTGACCCACCGCAAATTGTCCGAAGGGGCACACAAGCACTGAAATCTGCTAACCCGCTGGAGCACCTTGATCGTACCTGTAACGGGGTAAGCGTTACCGTCACTAGCTTACCCTATGGTGTGGAGGAAGCTCCCAACAATAAAACCAAGTCCTACGTGTGTGTAAAATTCAACTCTGATTTATTTGGGACCGGGCGGCTACACCTGGCCTCGCGTGAATCACCCAAACACAGGTCAACATCTGATTGGTCAATAAATGAGTCTGGTACCCCACTATCAACCAATCAAATGATGACACATTGACACGCACTACCCGTGTGCCACTTTGCCTACTTATGTTATTACTAAAGAAATATATACCTACTTCCTCGCTAAGTTGCGCTTACGCAGCATAAGCGCTCGGAATACATTTAAAGAAAACTCGAAAAACGACAAGCGAAGACGTCGGAGACAACGCGAAGGGCGGCAGCGCCAGTGCGATTATGGCGGTGGTAACAAGACAAGCCCAGGATCGACAGGTGTGCCACGAGCTCCGTATGTACTGCGCGGACCGGCACTGCGCCCTTCGGCTCCCAAGACACCCATCGACGAAGCGACCAGCGCACATGAAACTTAGAAAACTCCGAGCTGGAGGCACTTGGATCACGAACACAAGGAACCTCACGAAGTCGACTTCTTGGCGCAGTGGTCAATGCATGGGGCTTCCAGTCAGAACGCCAGGATTTGATTCCCACCAGCCGCATTCACTCACGCACACGCGAGTGTTGTCTTGCTGCCAGAGTGGAACGTCTTCGGACAGCTCGAAGGCATGAGACTTGTCGACGGAAGTCAGCCACTAGAGCAGCCCGAGCGAGCATCACGCTGTCATTACTGGTGTTTTCGGAAACAGGCACTTGTTGACCACCGTGGCGCCACTGGTAATCGAAGTCATTACGGCGTAATCGTAGCGTGTCGGGATGGCAGCCCACTGGTTACCGGTTCGATGTCGCCGGTGGTTTCGTGATTTCATTCTTGCACTGACAAGCTGTGTCAGTGTTTGCCGCGGCTCGCGCCGACGTTGCACGCGTTGGAGCACGGCATCGCTCTCGCCTACTCGTACGGGTCGATCGTGTGGGCGTTCTCGATCTCGTTCATGGTCTCCGCGGAGTGACCCGCGGAATCGCGACCAGCAGACGCAGGTTTATCTCCTGTGTACTCAGCGTGGACGCAGACGTTGGTGCAGGCTCACATAGATACCGAGAGGGGAAATTACCGTGGTATGTTATGGTTTTCGTAGTATCAAACGGCAACCTAACGCAATGTTGGTATTGTCTCATACTCGTGGACCACGTCTGGAACGTCTCGGAGGAGGTTGGCGCGGGGCTCGCACTTATCGTGCTCCGGAGGATAACCGAGCCAACGTACCAGATAGCGGCGCGCGGCCGGGGAGTACGACTACGGACGTTATGTTGAGCAGCCGAGTTGTGGGGATCTTCGTGGCCAACGATACACTCCACAGTCTAGCGCGCGTCACCACCGAGTCAATTATCGGTGGTGGGCCTTCACGGTGATACGACGTACGCCCTGTACGTCCGATGGTGGCGACTGCTTCGAACCGTGTGTTGAACGGTCAGATTGGAGCTGAGCGAGAGGGGGGTCGTGCCTGGCGGGCTGGACGCCCGACGCAAGCTCCGTCTGCTGGCTTGAGCCATGAATCGTCGCAGGAAAATACTGCTTAAGTCGCCCGACGTAAAAGATCGGGTTGAGTCTAAGTGACGCCCCGATGGTCAGGGTGTAGGCGTCATCACCTACAACCTTGGTTACTTGGAAGGGACCGATGAAGCGTGGAGCAAGCGTTTTGACGCCCAAGTTGGTTACACCAGAAGCGCGGATTCCCTAGGTCGATAGGAGAACGCGGTATTCTATCTTCAATACATTCACGTCCTTTCGACCGTGCTTATCTGCGTCTCCCTTTTGCTTGTCCACTGCGATCTATAATGCGTCGCGGACGAAACTTGAGATGTATTGTCTCTGCATGACGAATTCAGCGACTGCCGAGCGATCGGCTGGAAGCACCAAAGGATTCGGTGTATAATTAACTGTGGTAACGTCCTGCTCGCGAGCATTCCTGCCTGGATCGATCAATGTCATCTCGTTATTGGAGATGCGGTACGTCGAGGAGGCTCGATTTTCTGCTTGGACTGGGGGCGGGCCAAGGCGTTCACACTGGCTACGCCCGACGATAGCTCTGAAGTCGAGTGCGCAGGCAGGCCTGTTGACACCGCTGGGGTTACCGGTGCGCGCTGAGACACCGGTTTTCACGTACCGGTGGGGACCACGACACTGGCTCGCTGTCTGCAGGACTGACCGCAGCTTCAGCATCCATGTCGGTTGAAGACGATTCTCTCCCACCAAGGGTGGGGCCGTTAGCATCCGTGGGATGTCTCACGGCCGAAGTGCCGGGACACGTCGGCGACGAGAGTTGTTCACGAAGAACGACGTCAGGACCGTTGAGAAGCTCTTGGCGTCGTTGAGTACGAATCCAGCAAGCAGCAGAAACGAATTCCAGCTCGTGTACGAAATCGCGTAGCTGCGGAGAACGTCTTCAAGGAGTCAGGTGACGCACTGTGTTTGTCCATGCATCTCCGGATGCGCCGTGGTTGACATCAGCAGTTTAGTTCCCAATAACACGACGAGCCGCGACCAGAATGCGGATGTAAAGCGCGGGTCATGGTTGAATACAATATACTACGGCAGACCGTGGTGACGAAATATCACGTCGACGAAGTGGACGACTCTTCCGCGGCGACGGAGGCTGCTACAGGAACGAGACGGACCATTTTGCTAAAACGATCGACGAACACAAGTACAACCGGCTGTATCAGGCGGAAGACCGAAGCTGAAGTCCATCGAAATGGAGCGCCAGGCTTCCGTGGCGACAGGAAGAGGGCGCAATGAGGCATGTGACGTCGAAGATGGTTTGACCAGATGACAAGCTTCACATGTGTGGACCCACTTGCGTCCCACTTGTACATGTGAGACCAATAGAAGTCTCGCGACCGAGATGTCCTCCAGTCGGGGCGTCGTGGTACTCGTGGATTATATGCGCACGTAGATCAGCGTCGCTTGGGACGACGACTCGAGGTCCATCAAGCCTGTCGATGCTGTATTTTAGCAGATTACCTTCCAGTCGATGCCGGTCGATCTGATTGCGCATGCTCTTGACAGGGTACTTAGCGTGTCGCTACTGGAAGCGCGCAGGTGCTTCAAGCTGCCACCATGTATAGGACCATCATAGTATGCTGTTGCAATCGCGTCGCTCAGCGGGAGCGTGGGCGTGATCAGCGTCAGGTTAAAGCCTGACGACACGCAGACCGCACATTCGTCATCATCCTCATCAGCCACCTAATGCCCTAGCGCCTCGCGGGGGGTCGTAGTCCGGGCGCCGAGACAGCGCATTGGCGAGAATATTATTCTTGCCCAGCTTGTAGTGAGCAATAAAGTTGCTCTCGGAGACGAAGGACAGCCAACGAGCCATTCGTTGCGACAAGTGAGGACTCTTCGTCGCTGTCCGCAGCGATGCGTGATCGGTGTAAGCTGCAAACGACTGCTCACTCAGCAAATACGCTCTGTTTATGATCAGAGCATATCGCATTGCCAGGAGCTCCTGAGTAGTTCTTTTCGGCTGGCTTCAGCTGTGGCGACTGATAGCTGATAATGCATTCATGTTCGTCATCATCGAGCTGCATCAGCACGGCTGATGGCAAAATTGCTCTCGTCGCAGACGAGATGGAATGGCTTCGCGTCGTCAGCAAGCTTATAGATCAGCGCAGATGCCAAGCCCCTTCTCACCGAGTCGAATGCAGCTTGGTGCTCCGATTTCCACTCCCAGATCACGTCCTTCTTCAGCAGCGATGACAGCGGTTGGACGAATCCAGCGTAATTCTTCGTGTACTGGTGCAGATAATTGGCCATGCCAAGCCACGGACGCAACTCAGTGAGGCTTGTCGGCGTTGGCCAAGCACAGATAGACGAGAACTTCTCAGAATCCGCGCGCACATCGTTCTTACTCACGTCGCACCCCGACACCGGAATCTCTAGTCCACAGAAGACATATTTCTTCAGGTTTACGTAGTGTTTGTTATCTCGTATCATCTGGAAGACTTGCCTCAGGTGTTTCAGGTGTACTTCCACGGCACTGACGTTGCCCTCAGTGCAGCTGTGTACGAAGATGTCGTCGAAGTAACTCGGCGCGAAGTCTCTAAGCGGACGAAGAACATAGGAGACCATGCGATTGAAGGTGGCAGGCGCGTTCTTCAGACCCTGTGGCACCACGAACCACCCCGTCGGTGTACTTACGGCGATGAGAGGTACATCACATGCTCTCATCAGGATCTAATAGCATCCATCGGTCAGGTCGATGGCGCTGTAGATAACGCTGCCAGCCATGGCGTCCAGTACCATGTCCTTCCGAGGGATCGGAGTCTGCGCGGGGATGGTGGCATCATTCAATTTGTCAAATGCGTGAACAATGCGCCATCCCCATGTAGCTTTCTTCACGCAGAAGGTTAGGCTTGAATGGAGCGAGGTACTCTCGCGCACGTAACCCGCCTTCCGGTGTCCCACGAAGAAGTCGTATATCGCTCTCACTCGATCACGGGGGAGTGACCGTTGTCTGGTGATGCAGTTCTTCATCCCAGGTCTGCACGTTGAGGGTGTGATCGCTTACTATCCGTTGCGACGGCGTTTGCTGACTCATCCACCGAGACGGCCTCGGTGATCAAGCACACTTGCTCGATGTCACCAGCTTTGAGGTCCCGAAGGAAGTTCTTCCAGGCAAGCCTTGAAGGTGTGTGGTCTCCGCCGTTTTGCACAGATGACTCGCGGCTTTGACAGTGCGCCACCGACCCGGATCTCCTTTCACGTACTCGAGCGCGCAGACCGATTTCATTGGTGGGTTATCGCTGGGCGTGGAGTCTTGACGATGCATCACCCTCCTTTATGCGCGGGAGACCGAACTCAACCGGGTCGACAACACGCGGCAGCCCTTGCTCAACCACAGCATCGTTCGATGGGAGCCCAATATGCTCGACCGCCGATTCGGTCAGCGGGAACCTTTGCTCTACCACCGTCTCATTTTGTGGATGCCTCTGCTCGACCATGGTGAGAGCCGATGCTCAACCACTTCATCATCTTCCTCGCGATACCGCAAAGGCGCTTCGTCCAACATCGTAGCACAAGCCATGTAGAGAAGACCATCGCTCGCTCTATGCACTGTCTGCGTCGTTGCTGTTTTGTCCACGACTGTTACGTGGAGGCAGTCTCTTGGCGCCACCAAGAGGTGCGTGAAGCCCTCACTCACATCGAGGCCACGTCGACGCTTGACCGATTGGGCCAGCCAGTTAATCTATAGCCGATATCGCGCAAGCCATGGTATGGTTAGGATGCAGTCAAACGCATAATTCATCTCGATCACCTAGAAGTAGGCCTTGCTGCGAAAGCCGTCGAACGTTTACGACAAGAACATGTCACGACGTGCGACGCGGTGAGCCTTATCATCTGCGAGTTTGACTTGAATCTCGCCCGGACCACTCCTGACGTGGGCGCTCTTGGGTAGTACAGACAAACACGACGCGCGAAAAAAGTTGTTGGTCGCTCCTCAGTCAAGTAGCGCGGGGGGGGGCTTGAAGTTTGGGCCGCCACTACTGGGCCCGGGCCTTAGTTAAAGCCAGTAGGGCGCCCCGCACCTACTGGTCCTGGTCGTTTTATTAATGAGCGACCGAGGATTGTCTTTCATCGACGTGCGCGACGGCGAGAGATGGTGCGCGGTGACCTTTCTTCCCACATCAAAAGCAAAGGAGGGAACGATTGCTTCGCCCACTGCCACCGCGGTAGGACCCCCGACGTCGATCACTCGACGCGCTGATGGTGTCGATCACCATGGGCTCGGGGGTAGACTCTCGGGCTTCCGCACGTATGGCTGCGGCGTACGACGCAGCGACCATGTAACCCTCGCGAATCGCAAGTACAAATGCCTTCTCGAGAGAGGGGGTTAAGTTCTGGCAAGACAATAACGTGTCATACCCTCGAGCATGCCAAACACGAATACGTGGACTTGCGAGAGCATGTAGATTGGCTTGGTCACGCTGCATGAGGCCTGATGTCGCGTATTCTAAACGTAATCACGCATGAACATATTCCCTTGTCGAAGAGCGAAGAACTCTGCACGAATGCGAGCCTCAACTTGCGGGGAATCGAGCGCGAGGCGTAAGTTGCTCTGGAGAGTTTCCAGAGTTGGTAACATCTCTGGGTCGACTACTAGCTTGCTAAGGTCCCATTCGTTGGCCTTCCCAGCTAACCGGATGAGAGGAAGTTCACATTAGCTGATGACGCCTCGATAAGTCGCGAGGCGATAGCGATGTAGATCTCTCGGAGCCACCGGTCTAGCGGAGCCGGTTTCGTCGGCGCCAGAATACGTAGACGTCTCCAACTTGACGACGTCATTCTGGGATGGACGCGAGGGAGTTGACACCCGCCGGTTCGCATCGGCGAGCTTGCGTTCCTTGAATTCTTGTGCTGCAAGACGTTGCTGGTCTGGCGTCGCTGAGCTCAGCAGCGATGCGACAACAGCATCTCCGGGCACCGCCACGAGGCGCTGAAGCGCTTTTCATTCCCCGCGAGTGAGATGGGGAAATGAAGCATGCTCCAGGGTCGCTTCGGAAATCAGGACTTGGCTCATCGTAGACGTGGTGGTTGGAAGGACTCCTAGGTGCTACCAGGTGCAACGGGGTAAGCGTTACCGTCACTAACTTACACTATAGTGTGGAGGAAGCTCGTCTCGCGATAATAAAACCAAGTATTAGGTTTGTGTAAAATTTAACTCTGATTTATTTGGGTCAGGGCGGCTACCCCTGGCCTCGTGTGAGCCACTCAAACACATGTCTATATCTGATTGTTCAATACGTGAGTCTGGCCCATCACTATTAATCAATCAGATGATGACACCTTGACACGTGCTACCCGTGTGCCACTTTGCCTACTTCTGTAATAACTCAAGAAATATCTACCTACCTATGCAATTGGAGTTGGGCCCATTACAGTAACTATCCACTTGTCATGTACCATAGTGCAGACTCGGACCCGATCAGTAGGTTTTTAATCAACGACAGCAGATAATTTGACAGCCTAAGGAGCGAATTCACCTATCTGTAATCGATGCACATCTGATGTCAACACCGTTCTACCTCAGAAAGATCACAATGGGGGAGGCCCGTGGTGAATCTGTGAAATCGGTCGCTGGGTGAAAGGCTATGGAACATCCACGTCAAGATCATAAACAACTTCCTGGGTTAGCCCTGGTGCTGCATTGTCATATCCCAAGAAGGTTGTGCGATGATACGACAAGGTTACACGATTCCTCTTATCCATCTCCTGTGTCGTTGCTTCTAAACCTCCCACGATAGCCTCCTCTATTTTGCCCTCCGGCGACATATTTTGCAATTCTAACAACATAGGCAAATGGTCGCGTAGCTGCGCTAGGACTTCGCTGCCTTCGTGCACGTACATCGCGCGCTCGCGTCCCATTTCCAACTACAGGCAGTTCCGAGGCGTGCCTAAAATCAAGGTAGACAGCGCTTCCACGAATTCTTCGTTTTGTGCGTCCCAAAATACACCTTTCAAAGCATCTCCATCCTGGAGCACATCATCGGCAACGCGTGCATCCTGGAACATGTCTTCAGCTTTGCCCTCCTCCTGGTGTACCTTCTTACTATATACGTTAACACCAATTTTGTCGGTCGGGAGTACGGTAGCACACTCAGGTGTGTCCAAAATTGGTGTCCGCGTATATGTGAAAGGAAAACGTGACCACGCCGCCGTCACACATCGTCGGCGTCCAGTTTTTTTTTCACCTCTGTCTCGATGAATCTCGGTTTGTAGTCCAGGATACACTTCAAGGTTTGAAACACAAGTAATATGCACTCTGGACACGCCTCTTTTGGAGCGAGCGAAAAGTTTAATTAGCCAGGCGTACTCGTGCATTATCACACTGAGGGGCATTCTGGGTCACTCGGCGTCCTTTGCCACCCGAACGGTCTGCATCGTCTCGCGCGACAACGCATTCTCGCTGATCAGCACCCGCCACGCCTTGTACGCCTTGGAACCTGGGCGAACCAAACGCTAGAAGTCGGGTCTCGGGGAGAAGCCATACTCAACGATCCGCGTCACCAAAGTAACGGGTCTCGGGGAGAAGCCATATTCAACGATTCGCGCCACCAAAGCATCGGGTCTAGGGGAGAATCCATACTGAACGATCCGCGTCACGCATCGATCCGAGCGAAATTGTCAGACAGGCTCACCACTCGCACTGCCATGAACCAGAAACGCACAGCGTAAGTAGTCTGCGTGACCCGTTTATCGCGTCCACCGGCCCATACAACGTTGCGCTGTGGATTAGTTTGTCCATATCGAAGATGAATGATGGCACTAAAACTAGATTCTCAATATTACTTCCCACAATTATGTATAGACATATCAGCGCCACTGTAATCGTGGAGAGACCAGTCACATATTTTGACAGTTGTTTCATCCGGCATCTGTCCGAGGCCTTGTCTTAAACACAACCTATTTTCAGCCGCGAACGGAACATTCCAAGAAGTACGTCAATCCCTTTTACGATATTGGTGATCCAGACATCCAGGGTATAGACCACTTTAAATCCAAAAGTGATCTTTACCTGGGCACTGGATATAATGTACGTCGTCGCACCTTCCATTCCCGACACCTTCATCCTCTTATGAACAATAGTACGATCTTACACGAGACTAACTATACACAATGAGGTCCCGGTATCCAGGCGTACCTTCGTACGACGGCCATTTACAGCACCATGTCCATAACAACTCCACGTTTCCTTGACGTCAGGCGTGATATTCCGACCATTCGTACCGCTGTCCAGGAGTAAGCTCATATTCGACCAAGGAATCCTCGTTTGCTTCAGGGCTCGGAAAGTCAACATCGTCTTGGGTATTCCCTCCTAACCCAGGTCCTACGTACGCTAGAACACATATTTCTGGTGTCTCACCCTGCCCACCGCTCTCTAGGTCTGCCTGCTACAGTGGGGTTATTAGTTTGGCAGTCCCCAGTGTTTACCTTGTCATCCAGACGTTTTCTGGGATATGCTTCGGTAACTTGTCAGATGTGTGTCTGCGGGCGTGATCCTTTAGGACTTAGAAAGTCCTCACTTTTTACAAGATTTGCCACGACGAAACTTGTTGCATGCCATGCGGGGGCCCACATGACGCTAGTCAAGGTGATGGCCTCTGTCTCCACAACGCCCACACGTGATGTCTCTCCAGCATCGTTTTTCACGATGTCGCTCCTTCTTGGACTTGTCACTTTTAATATTTCAGTACGATACCTCGCCTAGTTGTTAAGTGTTTCCAGTATTCGGATCACCAGGATGTAGATATGGTTGTCGTCCCACAGCATTCATAGCTCACAAGCCATCTTCTATGAGGGCTTGCGTCGATTCCGACTTAAGGGTTCAGATATTGACTGCAATCAGGACTCGGTCTGGCATCCTTGCGCATGAGTGTCCCTGGCGTTGCTGTTCGTTATCGATAATCATGATATTGGGGAACTTTGCCTGCGGTCGCCCTCCTCCACTGCTGTCATTATCGGATCTTGATTTGGCATTCGCGACATACACCATTCCAGGGATATTGTTGTCTGAAACGAGTGTGAATCGCGATATCTGGATGTTTAATCGCGATTAGATCGCCACGGCTCCACAATCTTCTGTAGCGGGCCAGGTATTCACCCCGTTACTTGCTTACAATATAGTGTTGAGGAAGCTCGAAATAAGACGACTGAGCCTTAGGTTTAATGAAAATTCAACTCTGACTTTATTTTAGGACCAAGGCCACAGACCTGGCCACTCAAATAAACGTCATAGTTCAATTGGCTAATAATGGGTCTGGCTTCCCAGATATCATCCAATGGCATGTGCATTTCAGCACTTGCTAGTCGTGTGCTGGTGTACAGTACCTACTCATATAAAGAAATATACCTACTTATGTAATGGAGGGGCCCATTACATCTTTATCTAGATCTAGGAAATCCAGGTATGATATACTCCTAAAACGTTGACCTCGTAGCGAAGTCCTCGAACGATTGTTGCTAAGTATCGTGATAAAGCGCGTGACGTGCTCTACTAGTCCCTTTCCATGATGATGAATATCGATATCAGCTTTGCCGGCGACCGAATTTAAGCGATAGAATAAATGCGATGTACGACTGAACATTCAGTACGATGTACCACTACGCATTAAGTAAGATGTACCATAACACATTCACTACGATGTACCACGACACACAAAATACGATGTACCACTACTCACGTCGACTTGAATGGAACTGGACATATTTAACGATTTATTCAAGTGGTGTATAGACTAAGCGTCGTACAAAGTGATGCCGCATGTACTACAAGCTGTGGTAAAAGTCATAGTTTACATTTTACAAGTGAGAGCTGGGACTTTTAATGGAATAGTGAAGATGGATCACAAGTTCGCTGTTTTAACGATGTTTCTGGCGTTAGATGTGTACTTCTTCGTGCGTTGCATCGCTCTACGCTTTGGAAAACTTGTACCATGTATGGGGCGATATGGTACATAAACCATATGCGACCTTGTATTAGTATACGACTGGATACACATGGTGAAAATAGGCTAAACTATTGGACTTGAATGGAGCTTGCAGTGGGGCTGCCGTAGCTTTAGCGTCAGAAGAAGACGTTCGACTCAAAGAGTCCCTAATACTAGGTTCCTTATCCAAGTGAGCTTACAGCCCAAGACCAGGGCTCAAAGTTAATACCTTAACTTTGATGCTTCAAAACTGTAAATGTTTTATTTACTATTATTGCGGCCAAGCCGCCTAGGGGTAAGTGTATCTGTTTAACTATCTAGTATCGATAAACCTAATTACGTGCATAACGTGTGGCTTTTAGCCAACGTACTGAGGGCCCTTGTTAGCTCTCTAAGTTGTGTACTTAGCGTCTGTTAACTCTCCAACTTATTTACTGGGGGTTAGTTAACTTTCCAGGTACTCCGTGCCCTGTGTGTTCCACACTATGTAAACCCGTTACACGCTCCCTTACTATGATGAGAACATTCCGTTCTCAAAACTTTCCTCAGCGAGATCACGTCTTGTCAAGACGACGGGGGCCACTAGATCTCACCTCTGCGTTCTGCAGCACCGCGAGCTCACAAACACTTTTCGCATCCTTGATGCCTGGCGCTTTAACTCCGGCCCACGGCCCAACGTCAACAGCGCGTCGAGCCGCCCCTGCCCCGACGGTGTCAGACCCACAACTGCGCTCCGCAACTGCTCCAAGAGCATCTTCGTCTCTTTTCATGGCGGAGTACAACCAAGAGTAGAGCCGTCGACACGATCAACGCTCCATGAGCCGTCAACATGAAGAGAGCAAAGCTTAAAGCTCTTCAGAGCCGCGGGCGCCGCCCAGAGGGAATGATTTTCTGTTCTCGGAACTTTAAGAGGGCCAAGTCGACTACGACGAGCCCATGGGTAGTAAAACGCACTCCAACCCAACCTCTCGGGTGTGTGTCACGTCTTCTCCAGCAGCCTTTGTGAGGTCTAACCGCTCGGCGGCGCGATCTCCAGCAAGAAGAGACCTGCGGACACCGCATCCGTTCTCGAAACGGTCGAATCTGATTCGCGCGCTGCGCGATGCGCCGCTGCTATCGTCGCGGTACGACGAGGAAGATCGATACGATCACAACGTCATTACGAATAACCTGGGCGAGACCAAGGCCGTCCGTTGTTCAATGAGCAGCGCTCACAATCTTTTTCTGTGGTTCGACCACTTATTCTCACGTCACGCCATGACTACGGCTTCCAGACGCGAAACCCTGCCGAAGCGGCCCGCCTCGCGGCGCAGCAGCCGCTGAACACGTACACATATGGGCCTGCGGCCTCGACTGCTGATGAGCAAGTGCAGCGGCACCGGCTCCGAGAGCGATATTTGACTCCACAAGTCACAACTCCTCGGGGGTATCAGGCGCGCCTGCAAATGCATCTCAACCGCCAACCCGTTTCCTCCATGCGAACCATTCCGGTTGTCCGCAACCCTGGGGAATCCCAGCGTGCTTATGAAGCACAATTTCGAAGCTGGGTGGAGAGAGCTCGACGGCTTCCCTTCTACAATGCTCTTCGAGCAAGTTTCTCTGAAGCCGATATTCGTCTTGAGAGACGTTTGCGCTTTCTTCGCTAAGTCAAAAGCACGCCGTCAAACCCTAAGACCCCGTCCCCATCACCACGAGGCGTCATCAGATCCCACTCATGCTGCGAGCGCCGCTCTTTCCTACGAGTCGGCTGCTACAGCCACTGGTCGGAGCTTGAGTTCAGCCACCGATCTGTCATCCCCGTGTTCCAGCAACCGGAAGCACTCGGCGCCTGACAACGCCGTAGCGGTGGGGCCGTGGGTGTGCCCGATCAAAAGTGCCGACAACGTCAGAGCAGTCCTGCCGGACGACAACCTCAAACTCCCCAGGGTTTTGTGAGTGAGGATATCCCTCCATTTACAAGGTACCACGTACGACCCTGGCGCTTGCGCCTCCCCACCAGGCGTTCCACATGGAAGTGGAGCTCGCCGTGCTCGTCGAGCAGATCAGGAGGGAGCCGAGCCTCGGCTGGGCTCTCGCGTCGCGAGTCGCAGCGACGCGTTCGCGCTGGAGCAGCGTGTGGGCTCTCTGAATTAATATCTTCATGATACGTCTGACTCTCTGAGTCGCGTTGCGGATGGTCTCGATGAGACGAACCACCGTGTGGACTGGCTTGAACAACCACAGTCGGTTTAGAACCGAGTCGCGGACCTTGAGCGTAAAGTTGCTCAGCTGCAAGGTCAGATCGACTTGCTGTTGCGTCTTGTGGCCCGAAACCTGCTGTCGTTCAGTCGGCTGTGTTCGGCCTCCCGCTGTTGCGCAGTCTGTCGTGGCCCAGCCACCGTTGGTGCCAAAGCCTCCGCGCTCACCTAAGCATGGTTCTTATACGGCTTAAGCAAGCCAACGTAGAAGACTGGATGCGTGCGCATCTTCTTCGGAAGGTTAAGCGTATACGCTAGGCCCTTTTGACCACGACCCTGAACGGTCCTATGAGCCGTGGTCTCAATTTTGTCTTGACGACCGCAGACACTGCAGGAGTAGGTAGTTTTTTTGCATTTAATAAAACTTGGTCTCCGACCTCAAACCTTTCTTCATTGTGTCTGCCCTTGGTATCTGCATGTTCGTTTTGCGTGTCTTGGCTTTCAGTCATAGCGTCGCGTACTTGACGCATTACTCTCAGTCTCAAAGAGACAAAGTCATCGACTTGCTTGCGAGTCGCAACAGGGCTGACACCAGCTAGCCGCTCGGCTATCCCTCCCCCATCGAGCCCTGAGCCACTGCGTGGTGGCGTCAGTGGGACGCGAGGGTTCACCAAGCCGTTCACATAGAACGGCGTATAGTCAGTCGAGGCGTGCACTGCATTATTTAATGCAAACTCAACGATTGGGAGCATCTGGCTCCAGCGTTTTGGCGCCTCAGCGCATACGCTTCGGAGGATATCCTCCACAACGCGATTCACGCGCTCGGTTTGACCGTCGGTCTGCGGATGGTCGCTGTGGACATGTCCAAACGAGTACCGAGCACTCTGAAGAGGGACGTCCAGAACTTCGCGGTGAAGCGCGGGTCTCGATCCGAGACAATTGCCTCAGGCAAGCCCTGTTGGCGAAAGACTCGGTCTAAAAACAGCAAAGCTGTACCATCACCATTTATGGTGTCCGGCATCGCGGCTAAATGAGTCATCTTGCTCAATAGGTCTGCAAAGACCACAATTCCCGTGTTTTTCGCCTTATCCTTGGGAAGACTAAACACAAAGTCTATACTCATGGACTGCCAACATCCCTTGGGAACAGTCAAACTCGTCAACGGTGCTGCCGTACTCAGCGCGGACTTTGTCCGTTGTCACGTCTCGCACGTGCGTACATAGGTGCCGACCCACTTATACATCTTGGGCCACCAGTACATCGAGCTCACCGAGCCATAGGTCTTCTCCCGACCTAAGTTCCCGCCCACGGGCGTATCATGCACCTCATAGAGGATTCGATACTTTAGATCCTCATCATGAGGAACGACTACGCGAGGGTTATCCTCAGAGTCGGTGCTGTAGTACAGCAGGCCGCCATCGAGTGAGTATCGATGCAGCCTTGCGCGTAAGCGCCCAGACAATTCCTTGTCAGGGTCTTTAAACTCTTCGCTCCCAAGAGCCCGTAGCAGCGCTACGCACATGTCGTCTTGTGCATACGCTCCGCGTATCCAGTCAGGCACTGACGACGTCACTGTCGTGACATGAGCTAACTCGTAGTCCGGCCTGCGCGAGAGCGCATCGGCCACTACATTATGCCGCCCGGTTTGTACTTCACCTTAAAGTTATAATCGGTAAAGAAGGAAAGCCATCTTGCCATTCTCTGAGAGAGATGAGACGACTGTGTCGCAGTGCGTAACCACGCATGATCGGTGAAGATCACAAAAGGATTGGGGCCTAGCAGGTGTACCCTAATTTGGCTAGAGAATACTTCATTGCAAGTAGCGCTTTGTCATGAACTGGATAGCTCTTCTCTGCAGCTTTGAGCTGGCGAGACTCAAACGCAATCACGCGTTCACGCCTTTCGGCGTCTGCTTGTAGTAAAGCACAGTCGATTGTAAAATCGGAGGCGTCACAGACGACGATCAACGGAAGATCCGGGTCCGGTAACGCAAGGTTCGGAGCCTGGAGGAGGCTCTTCTTCACAGCCTCAAAGGCTTAGTCGTGCTCGACGTTCCAGCACCATGGTGCGGCTTTCTTAAGAAGATCTGATAATGGCCGATCCATCTCCGCGTAGCTCGCGCTGTACTTGTGCAAGTAATGGGCTAAGCCTAGCCACTTGCGTAAGTCTTTTCGGTTCTTGGGAACCGGTCAGTCCACGATGGCCTTGACTTTATCAGGATCTCCCCGTAAGCCACGCTTCCCAATAAAGCACCCGATGAAAGGTATCTCCTTCGCATCAAAGACGCATTTGTCCAAGTTGGCATACAACTTATTAGTGCGCATGCACTCGAGCACCGCTCGCAAGTGGTCAATGTGGTTTTCCACGTATGACTTTCCGTGCTCGGCACGACTATGGACAAATATATCGTCAAAGAACGTCTGAGCGTACGCCTGGTGAGGCCTAAACAACTGCGTCACAAGACGATTGAACGTTGCTGGTGCGTTCGACAGCCCCTGGGGCATGACCAGCCACTCCCATAGCATACCGCTCGGAGTACGCACCGCTGTCAGCGGAATGTCGCTCGCTCTCATGAGCAATTGGTAGTAACCATCGACCAAGTCGAGCGCGCTGTACAACGTACAGCTTATCATGTTGTTTTGCAGAACATCCTTGCGAGGAATTGGCGTTTGCGCCGGGATAGTGGCCGTATTTAGCTTGTTAAAAGCATGAACAATGCGCCACTTGCCGTTCGGCTTTCTGACACAGAACGTGGGTGTCGAGTGCGGAGACTTACTCTCACGCACCATCCCTGCCTTGTGCTTGGCACGGAAGAATGCGGCAATGACGTCACACTGCTCTCTCGCCAAAGACCATTGTCTTGTTACGCAGTATTTGGTTCCAGGAACCAGGTCAATCTCATGACACACGCCTCGATCCGGAGGCAGGCCCGTCGGTGGGTCTTTCGAGACAACGTCTCCATACTCCTTCACCACCGGGTAGAAGGGATCCGAAGGATCTTTGAGGATCGCCGATCCACTTCTTGCGCTCAGCGCCTTCTTGGTGTCATCTAGGACCGCGTCGTCCATGACGGATGAGGAGTTCAACTCCTCCTCAGGTCCCAGCAAGACCACCTCGGCTAGCTCGCCTGCCGTTAAGGCTTCGCCAAACTCGGCAATGGACATCTCGTCCAGCTCTAGCAGAGCATCTTCAGCGGGCAGAGTATCAAGGATGATATCGCCTTCTACCTCCCCCGTCACTCCGTCCACGAGTGTATACAGCTGTTCACAGCAATCACGTGGAGCATCACCGCTCGTCACGTTGGACACATCGTCCGACGTCGAAGACGTCACAGACGCCCTGCGTCTTCTTCTCTTCTCCCTCCGCGACCGAGATCGGCCGGATGAGGGCGATGTGGCGACATCTCCGTCACCACCACCGGGTGCAGCAGCACCATCACTCCTCGAAGAGGATACAGTGTCTCGCAAGACACTCGGCTGAAAGCCAAGAGGTTCTTGACCTTCACACAGTGAACTAGGTGTCACTTCACCTGCATCTCCTGGGCCACGCCCATGATGCCTCGACTCGCAGTCGACCGCGACCCTCCGGTCACGCAGCGGTAGATCATCGACCAGATTCATACCACTCAGTGATTACGCGCCACTCCGCGCTCGTCCTCACCAGGACCCAGCAGCTGGTCATTGACCTGACCTGCACCGCTCCGCGGATAACGTGCCGCACCACGTACGCCCTCAGGGCAAACAGCAACCTCGTTGCTAACAATTTCGGACATACCAATGTCCAGCACTACGGCCGCCTTGGCCTCGTGCTCGCGCCAAAAGCGCTTCTGCTTCCTAGCAGAGGTGGGTTCATGACTCACAAAGCTCCACTAGGAGCAGGGTGCGACGCACCCAGCGTTTTGACTTCAGTCGACCCATGCTCATGCGTTCAGCATGCCATGCCAAGGATGAGGTCATACCTCCAGGTCTAAGACCAAACAGCGTTCCACGCTATCGAAGTTCTCAAACTTCACTCCAAGGTCGACAGAGACCTTCGACACAGTTACCAGTGTCCCCGTCGCGAGACGGACAGAGATCGTATCTCTCGTTGGCACTTCCAGTGCCTCAGCATACAGCTGACTCCCTTCCAGGGTGGAGCGACGGGCGTAGTTGCCCGAGGCTCCCGAGTCAATAAAGACTCTCCATGGCTTTGCAAAGCCCTTCACGTTCGCTTGAACGACCAGCAAGCCCGGCTTACACACACTCTTCTCGTAAGAGAGCTCAGCTCTCTTCGGGGCTGAGCCCCGTTGCCCTCTACCTCTTCGAGGCACAACAGAACTCAGTTCTTCCCCGGGTAGGCCGCCCCGCGCCTACTAGGAGTTGCCGTTTCCCGCGATGACCCCGGAGGGTTGGCTCGCCGGAGCTCTCGGCTCTTTGGCAGAGGGCAATAGGCCTCCAAAGTGCTTTAGTGCTATTGCACACAAAGCATCTGCGGATGCCGGCGGCGCTGCTCCGCAGCAAGAAGCTCCGCTTCTTCATCTTCAGCATAGCTGAGGTCCATCGGCTCTGGACCGCTCGAAGAGCTTGCGCTACCAGCGCTCCAACCAGGTCGCGCCGACCTGAAGTTGTGCTCGGCATTCAATGCCACATCCACCGCCTCTTCAAAAGAGTTAGGGTGTACACGGAACACTTCCGTTCGAGCTGCGCTCACACGAAGTCCCTCCATAAACACGGTCACGCTGACCAGTTCCGGAAGAGGGTCCGCCGCCATTCCGGCGATAAGAGTTCTCAACTCTTGGACATAGTCCAATAAATCCTTCTTACCCTGGCGGGTAGCAAGGAACTTTGACCGGATACGGTACGCCTGATTAGACGGCGCGAACACGCGCGAAAGCTGTTGCTTCAGCTGATCCCAAGTGGGAAATGCAGCGTCAACAGACGTGCCGCACGTTAGTGCCCATTCGCGAGCGCGACCTCCAAGCCTGGAGATAGCCAGCGTCACGCGCTGATGCTCAGACTGGAGCAGGGCCGATCCATGGTCATCTCGACCTCACGGGTCCAGGGAAGGAGATTCTCTCCATCCTTCCCCTCGAAGGTTTTTACGCTCACCATGAGCGGTTTCAGTCTCATAGACTCTTCACGCGTCATCGACGCCGCCGCCGTTGCGGCGCTCATCTTCTCTTGGACATGCTCCAAGAGCGCGTTCTCGTAGCGGGAGAACGATTCCAGCCTGGCAGTGACCGCCTCTGGACCTTGCGATGCGAGATGAGCCACGCCCTCCGGGCCAAGCAAGGACATAAGCTTAGTAAGCGCGTCCTGCTGCGCCGGGGGCAAATTCGCGAACACGGGGTGTTCCATCCTCGCAGAGGATATAGTCA
This sequence comes from Phytophthora infestans T30-4, assembly GCF_000142945.1. Taxonomy (NCBI): domain Eukaryota; phylum Oomycota; class Peronosporomycetes; order Peronosporales; family Peronosporaceae; genus Phytophthora; species Phytophthora infestans. The sequence continues at coordinate 222,159 of NW_003303620.1, forward strand.
ACCGACTCAGGAGCGGGATTGACTACGAGTGCTACCAAGTGCAGCGGGGCTGCCGTAGCTTTAGCGTCAGAGGAAGACGTTCGACTCAAAGAGTCACTAATATTAAGTTCCTTATCCAAAGGACACTTACAGCCCAAGACCAGGGCTCAAAGTTAATATCTTAACTTTTATGCTTCAAAACCAGAAGTGTTTTAATTACTATTATTGCGGCCAAGCCGCCTAGGGGTAAACGTATCTCTTTAACTATCTAGCATAGTTAAACCTAATCAAATGCATAACGTGTGGCTTTCAGCCAACGTACTGAGAGACCTTGTTAACTCTCCAACTTATGTACTGAGAGTTTGTTAACTCTCCGGGTACTTCGTACCCCTGTGTGTCACACCATGTAGCCCCGTTACAGCAGAAGGGAAAGCTATACAATTAGTAAGTTAGATCTGGCGTTTTGAATGGAAAACCGAACGTTTTTTACAAAATTACTGTTCTGACGTGGTTTTTCATGTTCCACACGTACTTCTTCGTGCTACACATTGCTCTACACTTTGGAAAACTTGTGCTGGGTATGGGGCTGTATGATGCAAAAATCATATTCGAGTTACCGCTAGTATACAAGTCGATACACTTAAAAAATTGAGAAACATTTATTAATCGAGTGAAATTGCGACTGTATAGATGTTTGTACAAGTAGTGCATAGACGAAATGTGAATAAAAATTTGAATAAAGAGTTGATGTAGGTTTTTTTTTTGTGGTTATGGAAATGTTAGATAAGTAAAAAAGAAAAAAAATATTTAAAGAAGAAAGGAAAAGATATACGAGATATTTGTAGATGTGTGGTAGTAAAAGAAGCGTGTATAAAGCGCAAGTTCAAATGAAAATAAATGAGGAGAATGGAAAATGAAATCAGTCAAATGTCAGATTTTTGTTAGTAATCTTGAAACCCGCTAGGGTAAATCAGGGTAATAAAGGGTAAAATAGGGTTTGTAGACTTTGAGTATAAAATAAAGCGTGTATAAACAAGGGATTGTAAGACAAAATGGATAGCGAGAATGAAACATCGAATAAGTTAAATGCTTGACTTGAAAAAAACGCTAGGGTAACTTAGGGTAATTTAGGGTAGAGAAGGCCATAAACCAGTAGAATATAGGGTGAATAAGGCTACTATAAGTAGGGTTTAGGGTTTATAGGGTTTATAGGGTTTAGGGTTTAGGGTTTAGGGTTTAGGGTTTAGGGTTTAGGGTTTAGGGTTTAGGGTTTAGGGTTTAGGGTTTAGGGTTTAGGGTTTAGGGTCTACGGTTTACGGCTTAGGGTTTAGGGCTTAGGGCTTAGGGCTTAGGCTTTAGGGTTTTAGGGTTTAGGCTTTAGGGTTTAGGCTTTAGGGTTTAGGGTTTAGGGTTTAGCGTTTAGGCTTTAGGGTTTAGGGTTTAGGCCTTAGCGTTTCGGGTTTAGGGCTTAGGGTTTAGGGTTTAGGGTTTAGGGTTTAGGGCTTAGGGTTTAGGGTTTAGGGTTTAGGGTTTAGGGTTTAGGGTTTAGGGTTTAGGGTTTAGGGTTTAGGGTTTAGGGTTTAGGGTTTAGGGTTTAGGGTTTAGGGTTTAGGGTTTAGGGTTTAGGGTTTAGGGTTTAGGGTTTAGGGTTTAGGGTTTAGGGTTTAGGGTTTAGGGTTTAGGGTTTAGGGTTTAGGGTTTAGGGTTTAGGGTTTAGGGTTTAGGGTTTTAGGGTTTAGGGTTTAGGGTTTAGGGTTTAGGGTTTAGGGTTTAGGGTTTAGGGTTTAGGGTTTAGGGTTTAGGGTTTAGGGTTTAGGGTTTAGGGTTTAGGGTTTAGGGTTTAGGGTTTAGGGTTTAGGGTTTAGGGTTTAGGGTTTAGGGTTTAGGGTTTAGGGTTTAGGGTTTAGGGTTTAGGGTTTAGGGTTTAGGGTTTAGGGTTTAGGGTTTAGGGTTTAGGGTTTAGGGTTTAGGGTTTAGGGTTTAGGGTTTAGGGTTTTAGGGTTTAGGGTTTAGGGTTTAGGGTTTAGGGTTTAGGATCAAATCCAAGTGGGATCGCAGGTGTGGCTTTATTTGGATCGAGTGAAAGAAGGGTACGCTCGCAAATTGACCCATCTATGGCATGGACCGTTCCGGGTGAGAGAGAAGATTGGAGAACATGCGGTGAGGCTGGAAACCGCAGAACCGCGAATATCGCCTGTTCCCTGTAGTACACGTATCCAAGCTGAA